>NW_023995345.1:0-117957 GCF_015586225.1 Lucilia sericata | reverse complement strand
GACTAGTCACTCTATTACTTAGTCTATTAACTATGGACTGTTCCATTGACGAGTCTATTTCTATACCGACTGATCGGTTGGCAAGTCTTTTGACTAATATATCTGCTAGACTATTGGCTGCTTTATTGACTAGTCTATGAACTAGTTTATTTATTAGTCTATAGACCAATCTATTAACTATTCTATGGAGCAATATAGACTATTGTATAGGTCAAAAATTAGACTATTGACTCATCTATTAACTATTGTATAGGCAAGTCCAAAGATTAATGGACTAGTCTATGGATAAGCCGGTTGAGTAGCATATGTATATGTTGGACTATTGACTAGTCTATCCATGGAGTAGTCTATTGATAAGTCTATTCACTGTTGTATTAACTAGTTCATACCCTAGTTTCTAGACAATTAGCAAGTCTTTAAACCAGTCCATGGCCTAGTTTTTATCTAAAACCACTTATTTCGAAACATATCTGAAGTCATTCCTAAACTGGTCTGAATTATTTTCTTTCACTCTATATAAAAGAAAGTCATTGTTTTGTTTACTAAGTCTTTGCTTTAAACAATTTTATTACTTTAGTTTTTGTGTGTGTAATGCTGTAAACAACAACACAAAAGTCAAATAAAAAATAAAAAACATAAACTAAAAGGTTTATTTTTTCACTAGATTTTTCTTCATTTTTATTATATTTTTTTTATCCTATAAATTCAAAAACCACTTGTTTGTTAAATATTGTTGAATCTTTAGTTTTTTATTTTATTTTTTCAAATAGATTTTTTATTTCCAGTTTTTTTTTTCTAAAACTCCAACACTGTTGTTTTGAATTTTCTAAGGTTTTGTTCGTCGTTTTTCTACTTCAATGGTTTTTATGTGATGTCATCTTATTTTATAAACTTCCGGGTTTCTTTCATACAACTTTGCAGACATAAAAATCTACACACACACACACATACACATGACCATAAATACTCGTTTACATTAATCGTTATAATCCTCTTCAACATCATTCATCATATTTTCCTGCTTCTTTTTTTTTAATAGTTTAAGCAAGAGGGTATGAAAAGCAGTTAAAACATTTAACGCGTTTTTTTTTTTTTTTTGTGTATTACCAGCAGACTTTATGAGAGTTTTTTAGCAACACTTATACCTACATACATACCTACTTGTATGTGTTAAATGTTTATGTGTAAGCTTAGCAAGTCTGTCTTTGTTGCTTGCTGTTAGTGTATTCTATTCATAAAACTAGCGAAAATTCTTTAATGGATTTTTGTTTTTCCGGCTTCCTCTTGGCTTTAGCCTAGTCTAGTTGTGGGAGTGAAAAATCTTCTCCATCCTTTTAATGTTTTCTAAGTAGGTTGTTAACCTGTGAAGGTGTGATTAAATACTCATGAAATCATTAAAACATTTAAGTATTTTCTTTAGGTACAAGTATTTGTGTAGTTTTTTTTCTTGTGTTGATTATTAAACTTGTTTTTCTATGACTTTAAATTGAGGGATGTATTTATGTGTTTGAGATGTTTTTGTTGAGTGTCTTGGTAATAAAATAATTTACGAGCTAAAATTTCAATGGGTTTGTTGTTTTTGTTTTTTATTAGTAAGGAAAAGTTTATGATTTTAAAATTACTCTATTGATTTTCAATTAGCTGAATGGGGGTGGTATTGTATATAAGTTTATAGGTTTAGAAAGCTAATAGTAAAGTTTGAATAATCATAAAGTAATCCTGTTGTATGATTTTTAAAGATATTAAAGTTAGTTTTGTTTAATTTTATCTCTTCGCAGATATCTAAAGGTGGTTATGAGAAAGTCCTATAGTCTTTACTATAAGCATGTCTTAAGGCTATTGCGTTGACTGTGATCTAGTCCTGACTTAAGACCAATCAATAGTCCTTATTATAGACTTTACTATAGATTATATCAGTTTATAGTGTTGACTATAAATTAGACTATTGTTTTGACTAAAGATTAGTCCATAGACTTTACTATAGATTAGTTATAGTATTGACAACAGATTAGCCTAGAGTGTCAACTATAGAATAGACGTTAGTCCTAACTTGACTCTGGACTATAGATTAGTCTATAGTCTGGACTATAGATTAGTCTATAGTCTGGACTATAGATTAGTCTATAGTCTGGACTATATATTAGTCTATAGTCTGGACTAAAGATTAGTCTATAATCTTGACTATAGATTAGTCTATAGATTAGTCTATACTCTTGACTATAGATTAGTCTATGGTCTTGACTATATATTAGTCTATTGTCTTAACAATTGAGTAGTCCATAGTCTTGACTATATATTAGTCTATAGTCTTGACTATAGATTAGTGCATAGTCTTGACTATAGATTAGTCTATAGTCTGGACTATATATTAGTCTATAGTCTGGACTAAAGATTAGTCTATAATCTTGACTATAGATTAGTCTATAGATTAGTCTATACTCTTGACTATAGATTAGTCTATGGTCTTGACTATATATTAGTCTATTGTCTTAACAATTGAGTAGTCCATAGTCTTGACTATATATTAGTCTATAGTCTTGACTATAGATTAGTGCATAGTCCTGACTATAGATTAGTCTATAGTCTTGGCTACAGATTAGTCTATAGGCTTGGCTACAGATTAGTCTCTAGTCTTGACTATTGATTAGTCTATAGTCTTGAATATAGATTAGTCTATAGTCTTGACTATAGATTAGTCTATAGTCTTGACTATAGATTAGTCTTTAGTCTTGACTATAGATTAGTCTTTAGTCTTGACTATAGATTAGTCTTTAGTCTTGACTATAGAATAGTCTATACTCTGGACTATAGATTAGTCTATAGTCTTGAATATAGATTAGTCTATAGTCTTGACTATAAATTAGTCTATAGGCTTCACTATAGACTGGTCTATAGTCTTGACTATAGATTAGTCTATAGTCTTGACTATAGTCTTGACTATAGATTAGTCTATAGACTTGACTATAGATTAGTCTATAGTCTTGAGTATAGATTAGTCTATAGTCTTGACTATAGATTAGTCTATAGATTAGTCTATAGTCTTGACTATAGATTAGTCTATATTCTTGACTATAGATTAGTCTATAGTCTTGGCTATAGATAAGTCTATAGTCTTGATCATAGATTGGTTTATTGTCTTGACTATAGACTGGTCTATAGTCTTGACTATAGACGGGTCTATAGTCTTGACTATAGACGTGTCTATAGTCTTGACTATAGTTTAGTCTATAGTCTTGAATATAGATTAGTCTATATACTTGACTATAGATTAGTCTTTAGTCTCGACTATAGATTAGTCTTTAGTCTTGACTATAGATTAGTGCATAGTCTATATACTTGACTATAGATTAGTGCATAGTCTTGACTATAGATTAGTCTATAGTCTTGGCTACAGATTAGTATATAGGCTTGGCTACAGATTAGTCTCTAGTCTTGACTATTGATTAGTCTATAGTCTTGAATATAGATTAGTCTATAGTCTTGACTATAGATTAGTCTATAGTCTTGACTATAGATTAGTCTATAGTCTTGACTATAGATTAGTCTTTAGTCTTGACTATAGATTAGTCTTTAGTCGTGACTATAGATTAGTCTTTAGTCTTGACTATAGAATAGTCTATACTCTGGACTATAGATTAGTCTATAGTCTTGAATATAGATTAGTCTATAGTCTTGACTATAGATTAGTCTATAGTCTTGACTATAGATTAGTCTATAGTCTTGACTATAGATTAGTCTATAGTCTTGACTATAGATTAGTCTATAGTCTTGACTATAGATTAGTCTATAGTCTTGACTATAGATTAGTCTATAGTCTTGAGTATAGATTAGTCTATAGTCTTGACTATAGATTAGTCTATAGATTAGTTTATAGTCTTGACTATAGATTAGTCTATATTCTTTACTATAGATTAGTCTATAGTCTTGGCTATAGATAAGTCTATAGTCGTGATCATAGATTGGTCTATAGTCTTGACTATAGACTGGTCTATAGTCTTGACTATAGACGGGTCTATAGTCTTGACTATAGTTTAGTCTATAGTCTTGACTATAGATTAGTCTATATACTTGACTATAGATTAGTCTATAGTCTGGACTATAGATTAGTCTATAGTCTGGACTATAGATTAGTCTATAGTCTGGACTATAGATTAGTCTATAGTCTTGACTATAGATCAGGCTATAGTCTTGGCTATAGATTAGTCTATGATCTTGACTATAGTCTTGGCTATAGATTAGTCTATGATCTTGACTATAGTCTTGGCTATAGATTAGTCTGTAGGTCAGACTAGGTTGTAGTTTTGAGTATAGATTAGTCAGACTCTGTAGTCTTGACTAGTGTGCAGTCTTCTCTGAATACCAATCCATAGTCTTAGAAACAAATAATATTGTTAAACAGTTTATAGACTTGTAGATGCTATATTTTATAGCAGAAGGAAAGCTTAATAATAATAACAAGCAAAGCTTTCCTAAATTAACAAAATTGTTCTTTTATTGTTAAATTTAAAATTCAAATAATCTTTGTATTTTATATTCTAAATAACTATACATTGTTGCACATTTCTTTTTAAAATCCTTAGTATTTATTTAACTAAAAACAACAAAAATAAAAATATATTAAAGATTTTTCTTAAATAACATTTAATTTTTTTTTTTCAAAAAAGTAAATAAAACTTTCTCATATATGCTGCAAAAAAATGCATTTTTTCTAACAAATTGTTACAATTTTAAACAACTTTTACATTTTGTCTTAAATAAACTGCTGCTGCAACAACAAATAAAACCATATTTCACAAGATTTGAGTAGAATAAAAATTTATTGAAAAGAAAAAAAGAAATAAAATAAAAATAAACATTTATTGTTTTGATCTTTATAGACTTAAGAATGTGACAGGTTGCTTTAGCACATGTAAATAGACACATTTATCCCATACCCTTGAAATACTAATACTGAACACAAAAATGACATGAAATAATAGAGAAAAGAAATAATATAAATAAAACAAACAAGTTAAACTAACAAAAATATATGAATATATGTACAGGGTTATATAACAACAATAACTAAACATATGCATATTTACTTGCACACCCACACATATATAGATAAATGCAAACATCCTTTAAAGCTTAAACATAAAAAAAGGACATGCAGAAAAATATTCTTATTTTTAAGTGTATGTGGCAAAGATGAAAGACGAAAGGCATGAGATGAAAAAAAAGACTGTATATACATGAAAAATATTGTTGCACTTTATCATCAAGACATTTATGTTATTTTGTAGTTGTTTGTCACTGATACATATACATACATATAAATGCAGACATGCATATGTAGGGGCAATCTGAAAAGACATATTTCGAAGGCTGCCTTTTCGTTCTGCATTAACGAAACATATAGAAGTCAGACGAAACAAGATCTGGACTCTAAGGCGATTGAGGTTTGAACAGATATTGCAAAACGTGGTAGAGCTTTGTCATTGTACATCATAACGCTTTCATATCTGGCCGCATATTCTGGACGTTTTCAAAAAATGGTTAATAGGTTAAGTTAATAGGTTAACCAGATTTTAGCAGCGCCATTGATCAGCTCAGATAGTATGCAATTTCGTTATCATATAAAGAATAATTATCTAGATAATGAACCAGATTTCAGCAGAGCCATAGATTAGCTCAGATAGTATGCAACTTCGTTATATCTACAATAGTTATCAAGATAATTAATAATTAAAAAAAAATTCGTACTTTTGAAAATGTAATTTCGATGTCCCTTATTTTCAGTTTGACCTCGTATTGATGTCCTAAATATGTATATAAAAACAAAGAAGTCTATATCAATGAATTTCTTCACATTTACAGACACATTATAGAAATTTATAAAAAAGTTTGTTTGTGTATCTGTATCTACATTTTCGAGTTTTGTTTTCTTGATCATTTAGTTTATTTCTTATACTTTTTTTCTATATATAAACACATTTATAACCATACATGCACAGTAACACATAAACTTCAAAATATATTTATATACTCTGACTATGCATGTTTATTTTAAAGCTTAGGTCAGCTACATTTCACATAAGCTTTTTGCTAAGTAAAAGTAAAAGCTATAGAAACTAAAACTACTGCTTAGACTAATACTCTGCTACAATAAAAAAAAATTCCAGCAGTAACAGCAAAAAAAAAAGAGCTACAAATAGCAACAATTTTATAAGGATTTTCATAACAATCTCTCACTCTCCCATTTTTTTATTTGTAAGTTCTATATCCTTTTCTCTTCTTCTTTGTTTGTTAGTTTAAGCAAGTATTGTTTGTTATAACTTGCTGTAGCATATTTTTAGCCACCTTCTTTTATACACAAAAGTAAAAAAAAATAATAAAAAATGTTAAGTAAGTATTTGCTATTGTTGTTGTTGCATGCAACAAGATGAAGTTATATGTATAAAGAATATAAATGTGTCTGTTTGAAAATATAAACTAAAGTATATGACACACGCTCCATTGCTCTTGTGTCGTTTGCTAACATTTCATTCTTTGTACTTTAATGCCCATCTGGTTTTTTGTTTGCTTAACACGCTGGCAAAACAGTGGGATTGAAAACTGAAATTTCACAACAAATTTGGTTCACAATATCCTTCCTCTGCGCGATGTTTTTAATTTAGACCCTCAGTTATGACCTTAGTTAGTTAGTTAGTTAGTTAGTTAGTTAGTTAGTTAGTTAGTTAGTTAGTTAGTTAGTTAGTTAGTTAGTTAGTTAGTTAGTTAGTTAGTTAGTTAGTTAGTTAGTTAGTTAGTTAGTTAGTTAGTTAGTTAGTTAGTTAGTTAGTTAGTTAGTTAGTTAGTTAGTTAGTTAGTTAGTAGTTAGTTAGTTAGTAGTTAGTTAGTTAGTTAGTAGTTAGTTAGTTAGTTAGTAGTTAGTTAGTTAGTTAGTAGTTAGTTAGTTAGTTAGTTAGTTAGTAGTTAGTTAGTTAGTTAGTTAGTTAGTAGTTAGTTAGTAGTTAGTTAGTTAGTTAGTTAGTTAGTTAGTTAGTTAGTTAGTTAGTTAGTTAGTAGTTAGTTAGTTAGTTAGTTAGTTAGTTAGTTAGTTAGTTAGTTAGTTAGTTAGTTAGTTAGTAGTTAGGTTAGTTAGTTAGTTAGTTAGTAGTTAGTTAGTTAGTTAGTTAGTAGTTAGTTAGTTAGTTAGTTAGTTAGTTAGTAGTTAGTTAGTTAGTTAGTTAGTTAGTTAGTTAGTTAGTTAGTTAGTTAGTTAGTAGTTAGTTAGTTAGTTAGTTAGTTAGTTAGTTAGTTAGTTAGTTAGTTAGTAGTTAGTTAGTTAGTTAGTTAGTTAGTTAGTTAGTTAGTAGTTAGTTAGTTAGTTAGTTAGTTAGTTAGTTAGTTAGTTAGTTAGTTAGTTAGTTAGTTAGTTAGTTAGTTAGTTAGTTAGTTAGTTAGTTAGTTAGTTAGTTAGTTAGTAGTTAGTTAGTTAGTTAGTTAGTTAGTTAGTAGTTAGTTAGTTAGTTAGTTAGTAGTTAGTTAGTTAGTTAGTTAGTTAGGTTAGTTAGTTAGTTAGTTAGTTAGTTAGTTAGTAGTTAGTTAGTTAGTTAGTTAGTTAGTTAGTTAGTTAGTTAGTTAGTTAGTTAGTTAGTTAGTTAGTTAGTTAGTTAGTTAGTTAGTTAGTTAGTTAGTAGTTAGTTAGTTAGTTAGTTAGTAGTTAGTTAGTTAGTTAGTTAGTAGTTAGTTAGTTAGTTAGTTAGTTAGTTAGTTAGTTAGTTAGTTAGTAGTTAGTTAGTTAGTTAGTTAGTTAGTTAGTTAGTTAGTTAGTTAGTTAGTTAGTAGTTAGTTAGTTAGTTAGTTAGTTAGTTAGTTAGTTAGTTAGTTAGTTAGTTAGTTAGTTAGTAGTTAGTTAGTTAGTTAGTTAGTTAGTTAGTTAGTTAGTTAGTTAGTTAGTTAGTTAGTTAGTTAGTAGTTAGTTAGTTAGTTAGTTAGTTAGTTAGTTAGTTAGTTAGTTAGTTAGTTAGTTAGTTAGTTAGTTAGTTAGTTAGTTAGTTAGTTAGTTAGTTAGTTAGTTAGTTAGTTAGTTAGTTAGTTAGTTAGTTAGTTAGTTAGTTAGTTAGTTAGTTAGTTAGTTAGTTAGTTAGTTAGTTAGTTAGTTAGTTAGTTAGTTAGTTAGTTAGTTAGTTAGTTAGTTAGTTAGTTAGTTAGTTAGTTAGTTAGTTAGTTAGTTAGTTAGTTAGTTAGTTAGTTAGTTAGTTAGTTAGTTAGTTAGTTAGTTAGTTAGTTAGTTAGTTAGTTAGTTAGTTAGTTAGTTAGTTAGTTAGTTAGTAGTTAGTTAGTTAGTTAGTTAGTTAGTTAGTTAGTTAGTTAGTTAGTTAGTTAGTTAGTTAGTAGTTAGTTAGTTAGTTAGTTAGTTAGTTAGTTAGTTAGTTAGTTAGTTAGTTAGTTAGTTAGTTAGTTAGTTAGTTAGTTAGTTAGTTAGTTAGTTAGTTAGTTAGTTAGTTAGTTAGTTAGTTAGTTAGTTAGTTAGTTAGTTAGTTAGTTAGTTAGTTAGTTAGTTAGTTAGTTAGTTAGTTAGTTAGTTAGTTAGTTAGTTAGTTAGTTAGTTAGTTAGTTAGTTAGTTAGTTAGTTAGTTAGTTAGTTAGTTAGTTAGTTAGTTAGTTAGTTAGTTAGTTAGTTAGTTAGTTAGTTAGTTAGTTAGTTAGTTAGTTAGTTAGTTAGTTAGTTAGTTAGTTAGTTAGTTAGTTAGTTAGTTAGTTAGTTAGTTAGTTAGTAGTTAGTTAGTTAGTTAGTTAGTTAGTTAGTTAGTTAGTAGTTAGTTAGTTAGTTAGTTAGTTAGTTAGTTAGTTAGTTAGTTAGTTAGTTAGTTAGTTAGTTAGTTAGTTAGTAGTTAGTTAGTTAGTTAGTTAGTTAGTTAGTTAGTTAGTTAGTTAGTTAGTTAGTTAGTTAGTTAGTTAGTTAGTTAGTTAGTTAGTTAGTTAGTTAGTTAGTTAGTTAGTTAGAAAATTCTATATTACCCTACAGTGACCTCAAGTAAATACATTTGTATACATAAGTATGTACAAATTTGTTTGTTTATTTATTGTATGTGTTTATTTCGTGGTAGTTGCAATGCTTTAAAGTTCCTTTTTACCTACATACAAACATACACATATATATATGTGTCAATGTATTTCAGCAGCATATTTCCTCTTTAAGCTCTCACACTGTAAATACACCAGCAGATTTTCCCTCACATTTTTTTAACATTTTCTCACTGAAGTAAAATACAAAAAATCTTTATTTACAAATGGGATAAACTAAGGAGCGAAAAACAAGGAACTGTAAGAAAAGACAAATAAAATATAAGTAATAAAAACAACAACTAAAACACTTAACTCGGTAGATGAAGAGATTTTCTTGTAAATTAAAAAGGTGCTTTTATCAGCAGCATTCTGCAACAGGATGCACAATCGTATTTCCTGTCCTTTTGCTTTTCTCAAGAAAACAATGTATTTATTAAAAAACCATTTAAAAGACCTCTTAAGAATTCTGTTGAAATAATATTGTATTCCTGTTAGGAGTACGATAAACTTTAGCAGTTGGAGTATATGATAGTAGGGTATTGTTTTGTGTTGTTTTGGTACAAATAAAATTGTAGTTTTTGTGCAAATGACATTGAAAGTATATAGTTAAATAAAAGTTAAAAACTAACAGTTCTCAAAATGTGTAATTGAATTTCTTGTTGAGATCAGATACTAAATTAAATTGAAAATAAGTAAATGTTTATAGTTCAGTTCTTGTTCAGTTCTAGTTCAGTTCTAGTTCAGTTCTAGTTCAGTTCTAGTTCAGTTCTAGTTCAGTTCTAGTTCAGTTCTAGTTCAGGTTCTAGTTCAGTTCTAGTTCAGTTCTAGTTCAGTTCTAGTTCAGTTCTAGTTCAGTTCTAGTTCAGTTCTAGTTCAGTTCTAGTTCAGTTCTAGTTCAGTTCTAGTTCAGTTCTAGTTCAGTTCTAGTTCAGTTCTAGTTCAGTTCTAGTTCAGTTCTAGTTCAGTTCCAGTTCAGTTCTAGTTCAGTTCCAGTTCAGTTCTAGTTTAGTTCTAGTTCAGTTCTAGTTCAGTTCTAGTTCAGTTCTAGTTCAGTTCAGTTCTAGTTCAGTTCTAGTTCAGTTCTAGTTCAGTTCTAGTTCAGTTCTAGTTCAGTTCTAGTTCAGTTCTAGTTCAGTTCTAGTTCAGTTCTAGTTCAGTTCTAGTTCAGTTCTAGTTCAGTTCTAGTTCAGTTCTAGTTCAGTTCTAGTTCAGTTCTAGTTCAGTCTAGTTCAGTTCTAGTTCAGTTCTAGTTCAGTTCTAGTCAGTTCTAGTTCAGTTCTAGTTCAGTTCTAGTTCAGTTCTAGTTCAGTTCTAGTTCAGTTCTAGTTCAGTTCTAGTTCAGTTCTAGTTCAGTTCTAGTTCAGTTCTAGTTCAGTTCTAGTTCAGTTCTAGTTCAGTTCTAGTTCAGTTCTAGTTCAGTTCTAGTTCAGTTCTAGTTCAGTTCTAGTTCAGTTCTAGTTCAGTTCTAGTTCAGTTCTAGTTCAGTTCTAGTTCAGTTCTAGTTCAGTTCTAGTTCAGTTCTAGTCAGTTCTAGTTCAGTTCTAGTTCAGTTCTAGTTCAGTTCTAGTTCAGTTCTAGTTCAGTTCTAGTTCAGTAGTTCAGTTCTAGTTCAGTTCTAGTTCAGTTCTAGTTCAGTTCTAGTTCAGTTCTAGTTCAGTTCTAGTTCAGTTCTAGTTCAGTTCTAGTTCAGTTCTAGTTCAGTTCTAGTTCAGTTCTAGTTCAGTTCTAGTTCAGTTCTAGTTCAGTTCTAGTTCAGTTCTAGTTCAGTTCTAGTTCAGTTCTAGTTCAGTTCTAGTTCAGTTCTAGTTCAGTTCTAGTTCAGTTCTAGTTCAGTTCTAGTTCAGTTCTAGTTCAGTTCTAGTTCAGTTCTAGTTCAGTTCTAGTTCAGTTCTAGTTAAGTTCTAGTTCAGTTCTAGTTCAGTTCTAGTTCAGTTCTAGTTCAGTTCTAGTTCAGTTCTAGTTCAGTTCTAGTTCAGTTCTAGTTCAGTTCTGGTTCTGTTCTAGTAATCATATAATTCTAAATATTTGCAGGATATTAATAAATTTATATTTTGCATGTTGAGATGTTTAAATATTCACAAATGTTTTAAACTCACACCTTAGAACTGAAATAATTGAATAACTAATTTAAAAATTTAGCAACAATATAAGCAAAAATATTTTTATTGTAGTAGTGAGTGGGAAAAAACAGAAAATTTATCTTTTTTTCATACATTTATAAAGTTATACAAATTTTACTCTATTTAGATTAACACGCAAAGGTAGCCTTGGGACATAAAATCCCACTAGATTTGTTTGCTTTAAATTTTATTGATATAAAGTTACATATATAAAAAGTCATGTGTGGTAGTAAACATTTTCTGTTTAAGCATACACTGTATTAGTATTTATTTCATGTATAAACTTTAAAGCATTTTAAATACAACAAAATTTAACTTGTTTTTAACAATAAAAATCATTTCTTTTAACATAAAAATTCATTGTTTTACTAATCGCCATTTTTTACCAAAATTTTTTCTCTTCATACTTTTTTCCTTCAGGCAACAGCACGAGAAAAAATCGTAAAATCTAGAAAAAACTATAGAAAAATATTAAAGTGAAAAACTAAATCAATAAAGTGCAAAATAAAAAAAATAAATAAAACACTTTAAAAAATTTATAAGCAAAAAGAGTGAGAAACTCTAAAAAATTTACTAAAGTGTAGAAAGAAAATTGGAAAAGAGCATATTTGAAATTTAATAGTTTAAGAGGAATAAACTTAAAGGGAAATTGAAAAAATTATAAAGAGCAGCCAAAGCAGCCAGAAAAGCAAAACAAAATTTTCATAATTAAGAAGTTAACATAATGTTAAGTTCGCTTGATGCATTAGCTAGTAAAATATCACCTGGCTCAGGAAACAAATCTCCGTCCCAGCAGCAACTACAACAACAGCAACAGCAAACAACTCAACAACAGTTGTCACCAACAACTTACTATCAACAGGAGTGCATAGACAATCAACAGCAGCAGCAGCAATCATCTCATACTCATTCTTTACGTTTAAACGGTAATCATTACAATGTTGGTGGCTTGGATAGCAATGGAAACAAATTATGTCACATCACTCACAATACCATACATCCCTATCACAAACAACCGAATTCACCAAACGGCAGCCACAGTAACAACAACAACACCAGCAGCAACCACCACCATCACCACAATCATAGCACGAACCTTGCCAACAGTTTGCTGCAACAGCAAACAAAGTTGGCAACGTATACAACATCATCGACCCCACCAACGACACCGCTATCGGCCTCATCTCTCTCACCCCAAGAATGCCTGCAACAACAACATGAATTGTTTCAACAACAGCTGCAACAACGTCAACAGAGTTTGCAACAACAGCAGCTGCAGCATCAACGCCAACAACAATCACTATCGTCAGCTCCATTGTCGCCAACAACAACATCCTCCCATTCATACGATGAAAATGATTCCCAGCATGAGTTTAGCAGTTGTCTGAAGGAAAAGTAAGTAAAAATTCATTCATATCTCTCTCTATACATATTCAGTCTCTATGTTGTTGTAGTTTTTGTAATTGGATACAAAGTTGTTGTTTTTATTTTTTCCTGCTCATCTCTACTTTAAAAGATTTTCAGTACTCCTTATTACTCACATTTCCTCACTTCCTCTCCATCACAAATTTGTTAAACTTTTCATGTGTTTTCTTTTTTAAGACACAGAAAGTAGGAGGGAGAGAGCGAGGTGTTGTTGTGTAAGTGTTTATAAATGGATGCATGTTATCCTGTTTCCTGGGTTTCCTTTGTGTTCAACGCTCATAACAATTTACTAATTTTATTATTTGCTGATTTTTCTTTTTGTTCTTATTTTTTTTAAAATCCTATAATGAGAGAAAATTTAATAAATTTTTTCTTTATACTTAAATTTTTGTTGTGTGGGAGAGGGAATAATAGAGAACGAGAAAAAGGGGAGAAAACAACCATACGTTTGCACTCGTTAACATGAATAGCTGCAATTTTATGCGTTGAAAAGTGAATCATGATCAACACGTTGGTATTTCAGTATAATAAACTCGTTCATTTTAAAGCAAAAAAGGGTGAAAAAAAAATATTTTTTTGTTAAATTTTATTTTAGGAGATAAATTTAATAAACATCTTAAAATACATTATTCTTTTTAAATAAATTTTGATAACTAATTTCAAACATTTTATTTAAAAACTATTCGTATTCATAATCAAATTTTAACGCATAAACCATTGATAAATCAAAATGCCAATTAGGAAAAATATAAGGAAATTCAATGAAAATTTGAACTGCAACTATATCGAAAGCTTTCACTATAATGAAAGTTTTATTGAAAATCTTCATAGAACTAAACCTTGCTAGTATACCTTCATTAGAAAGAATCTTAGAGCTGAAATTGACTATTCAAAAACTTCTATGCATAGAACATTTCATCAAAAATTTTCTCTAGAATGAACACTTTATCGAACAACTTCTAGGAAGAGATTTGATCGGAAAAATTCTTTAGAGAGAAAATATAGACGAAGATTTTCTTAAATGAGAAAATTTAATACAAATAACCAGACCTTACTAGACCATATACTAGTCAATAGAATAGACTATAGAATATACCATACACTTGACTAAGGATTGGACTTTCGACTGAACTTATATACTACAACATAGACTCGATTAAAGACTAGACTATAGACACGAATATAGACTATACTATATATTAGACTATAGACTAGACTATAGACTAGACTATTGACTAGACTATAGACTAGACTATAGACTAGACTGTAGACTAGACTAAAGACTAGACTAAAGATTAGACTATAGACTAGACTATAGACTAGACTATAGACTAGACTATAGACTAGACTATAGACTAGACTATAGACTAGACTATACTGACTATAGACTAGACTATAGACTAGACTATAGACTAGACTATAGACTAGACTATAGGACTAGACTATAGACTAGACTAGACTAGACTATAGACTAGGACTATAGACTAGACTATAGACTAGACTATAGGACTAGACTATAGACTAGACTATAGACTAGACTATAGACTAGACTATAGACTAGACTATAGCCTTAGCTAGACTAGACTATAGACTAGACTATAGACTAGACTATAGACTAGACTATAGACTAGACTATAGACTAGACTATAGACTAGACTATAGACTAGACTATAGACTAGACTATAGACTAGACTATAGACTAGACTATAGACTAGACTATAGACTAGACTATAGACTAGACTATAGACTAGACTATAGACTAGACTATAGACTAGACTATAGACTAGACTATAGACTAGACTATAGACTAGACTATCTAGACTATAGACTAGACTATAGACTAGACTATAGACTAGACTATAGACTAGACTATAGACTAGACTATAGACTAGACTATAGACTAGACTATAGACTAGACTATAGACTAGACTATAGACTAGACTATAGACTAGACTATAGACTAGACTATAGACTAGACTATGGATTATAGACTAGACTATAGACTAGACTATAGACTAGACTATAGACTAGACTAGACTAGACTAGACTAGAAGACTATAGACTAGACTATAGACTATAGACTAGACTATAAACTAGACTATAGACTAGACTATAGACTAGACTATAGACTAGACTATAGACTAGACTATAGACTAGACTATAGACTAGACTATAGACTAGACTATAGACTAGACTATAGACTAGACTATAGACTAGACTATAGACTAGACTATAGACTAGACTATAGACTAGACTAGACTAGACTAGACTATAGACTAGACTATAGACTAGACTATAAACTAGACTATAGACTAGACTATAGACTAGACTATAGACTAGACTATAGACTAGACTATAGACTAGACTATAGACTAGACTATAGACTAGACTATAGACTAGACTATAGACTAGACTATAGACTAGACTATAGACTAGACTATAGACTAGACTATGGATTATAGACTAGACTATAGACTAGACTATAGACTAGACTATAGACTAGACTATAGACTAGACTATAGACTGACTATAAACTGGACTATAAACTAGACTATAGACTAGACTATAGAACTAGATATAGACTCGACTATAGACTAGACTATAGACTAGACTATAGACTAGACTATAGACTAGACTATAGACTAGACTATGACTATAGACTAGACTATAGACTAGACTATAGACTAGACTATAGACTAGACTATAGACTAGACTATAGACTAGACTATAGACTAGACTATAGACTAGACTATAGGACTAGACTATAGACTAGACTATAGACTAGACTATAGACTAGACTATAGACTAGACTATAGACTAGACTATAGACTAGACTATAGACTAGACTATAGACTAGACTATAGACTAGACTATAGACTAGACTATAGACTAGACTATAGACTAGACTATAGACTAGACTATAGACTAGACTATAGACTAGACTATAGACTAGACTATAGACTAGACTATAGACTAGACTATAGACTAGACTATAGACTAGACTATAGACTAGACTATAGACTAGACTATAGACTAGACTATAGACTAGACTATAGACTAGACTATAAACTAGACTATAGACTAGACTATAGACTAGACTATAGACTAGACTATAGACTAGACTATAGACCAGACTATGGATTATAGACTAGACTATAGACTAGACTATAGACTAGACTATAGACTAGACAATAGACTAGACTATAGACTAGACAATAGACTAGACAATAGACTAGACTATAGACTAGACTATAGACTAGACTATTGGCTAGACTATAGACTAGACAATAGACTAGACTGTAGACTAGACAATAGACTAGACTATAGACTAGACTATAGACTAGATTATTGACTAGACTATTGACTAGACTATTGACTAGACTATAGACTAGACTATAGACTGGACTATAGATTAGACTATAGACTGAACTATAGACTAGACTGTAGACTAGATTAAAGACTAGACTAGACTATAGACTAGACTATAGATTAGACTATAGACTAGACTATAGACCTTATACTAGATCAAAAGTCCTTCGTCTTTATTTGGTTGTGTTGTTTAAACATTGTTTACATTACATTTTCTAAAAAACAGCATTTTTAAATTTCATTAAAACATTTTATAATTCTTCCCTCCATCGTAATAAATTTACGTGTTACAATAAAATATACATATGTACATTATAATTTTAAAGTAAAAATCCTTTTTTGACAACTTTCCACATGCAAGCAACTCGTTATTTAGCTAAAGGGAAAAAATAACGTGACTTTAAATACCTAAATGTGTAAGTTAAGCAAATAAATAATTGTAGATATTACAAAGAAAATTCTAATTAAATTAACTTTAGTTTTTTAATTAAAGTTAAGTTAAAATTAAATAACGTTTCTTTACAAAAACCCTAATCAGTACCGCAATTCAGTAACTTTTTAACTACAAAATTTTGTCGTTAAATAGTATAATTTCGTAAGTTAACAATAATTGTCGTTATGTGGTATTCTGATTTTTATTTCACCGATTTTTTTTGTTAAACAAAATCATTAGTTAACGAAAAGTATCGGCAATGTAACGACAAATAAAAAGTTCACGTTAATAATTTTATATTTTAAAAATATTTCAATACAAAACTTTTGACATTCTCATATTTTTCCGATATTTGTCGTTAAAATATTCTAAGTTCGTTAAAAAGTTACAGAATTGAAAATTCGTTAATGCAACCGATGTTTGTCGTTACTTTACGATATCGGTAGTTAAAATTATAAAATTACAGAATTGCGGTACAGAAGTCAAAATCATTTATATGTTTTCATTTTATATCTGTAATTAATTTAATTTAAGTAATTTTACCAAAAATTAAATAATAGTTTCTGCTGTATATCATTTGCAATTTGCCTCAACTTTTGTTTTTATTATTTGTCTGCAAATTGCTTACAGTCATTGAGACACCTTTATACATACAAACTAATCATTGATTTTTCTTTCTGGTTTTTTGTTTTTATTATTTGAGTTTTTGTTGTTTATTTATTTGTGTTTTTTTTCACATCAAAATTAAATAAAGTTGACATCATGCAATCAGTTGTTTGTTTTGTTTTATTATATTCATGTCTGTTAAAATGAGTGTGTGTGTATTTTTACAGATAAAATGCCTAAAAGCAGACTATTCTTTTTGTATATACAAGATTACACAAATATACATACATATGTTTAGATATTAAAAATAGATGTTTGTGAGGATGTAGGTATGTGTGTTCGGATGCGTATTTTAGACATGTTAGTAATATGAGACATGTTTTCAAACTTAAATAAATGATTCATTTGAAACACCTTTAACCCCACAAGACACATCATAAGTTACACATGTTAAAATAAAGTAAAAGGGTGGGCTCAAGGCATCGGTACAAAATCAAACCAAACTTTACTCATACTAAAATAAATACGGAGGCAATAGACAGGCACTATGGGTAAGAAAATACGTAATTTAAAGTAGTTAATTAGGTAGTTAGTTTTCAAAAATATTGTTTCAAAGAGATAAAGGAGACTATAGACTAGACTAGAGTATAGACTAGACTAGACTATAGACTAGAGTATAGACTAGACCATAGACTAGACTATAGACTAGACTATATAGAGCTAGACTATAGACTAGACTATAGACTAGACTATAGACTAGACTATAGACTAGACTATAGACTAGACTATAGACTAGACTATAGACTAGAACTATAGACTAGACGATAGACTAGACTATAGACTAGACTATAGACTAGACTATAGACTAGACTATAGACTAGACTATAGACTAGACTATAGACTAGACTATAGACTAGACTATAGACTAGACTATAGACTAGACTATAGACTAGACTATAGACTAGACTATAGACTAGACTATAGACTAGACTATAGACTAGACTATAGACTAACTATAGACTAGACTATAGACTAGACTATATACTAGACTATATACTAGACATATATGACTAGACTATATACTAGACTATATACTAGACTATATACTAGACTATAGACTAGACTATAGCTAGACTATAGACTATGGACTAGACTAGCTATAGACTAGACTATAGCTAGACTATAGACTAGACTATAGACTAGACTAGATGACTAGACTATAGACTAGACTATAGACTAGACTATAGACTAGACTATAGACTAGACTATAGACTAGACTATAGACTAGACTATAGACTAGACTATAGACTAGACTATAGACTAGACTATAGACTAGACTATAGACTAGACTATAGGACTAGACTATAGACTAGACTATAGACTAGACTATAGACTAGACTATAGACTAGACTATAGACTAGACTATAGACTAGACTATAGACTAGACTATAGACTAGACTATAGACTAGACTATAGACTAGACTATAGACTAGACTATAGACTAGACTATAGACTAGACTATAGACTAGGACTATAGACTAGACTATAGACTAGACTATAGACTAGACTATAGACTAGACTATAGACTAGACTATAGACTAGACTATAGACTAGACTATAGACTAGACTATAGACTAGACTATAGACTAGACTATAGACTAGACTATAGACTTAGACTATAGACTAGACTATAGACTAGACTATAGACTAGACTATAGACTAGACTATAGACTAGACTATAGACTAGACTATAGACTAGACTATAGACTAGACTATAGACTAGACTATAGACTAGACTATAGACTAGACTATAGACTAGACTATAGACTAGACTATAGACTAGACTATAGACTAGACTATAGACTAGACTATAGACTAGACTATAGACTAGACTATAGACTAGACTATAGACTAGACTATAGACTAGACTATAGACTAGACTATAGACTAGACTATAGACTAGACTATAGACTAGACTATAGACTAGACTATAGACTAGACTATAGACTAGACTATAGACTAGACTATAGACTAGACTATAGACTAGACTATAGAGACTATAGACTAGACTAAGACTAGACTATAGACTAGACTATAGACTAGACTATAGACTAGACTATAGACTAGACTATAGACTAGACTATAGACTAGACTATAGACTAGACTATAGACTAGACTATAGACTAGACTATAGACTAGACTATAGACTAGACTATAGACTAGACTATAGACTAGACTATAGACTGACTATGACTAGACTAGACTAGACTATAGACTAGATAGACTATATGACTAGACTATAGACTAGACTATAGACTAGACTATAGACTAGACTATAGACTAGACTATAGACTAGACTATAGACTAGACTATAGACTAGACTATAGACTAGACTATAGACTAGACTATAGACTAGACTATAGACTAGACTATAGACTAGACTATAGACTAGACTATAGACTAGACTATAGACTAGACTATAGACTAGACTATAGACTAGACTATAGACTCGACTATAGACTAGACTATAGACTAGACTATAGACTAGACTATAGACTCGACTATAGACTAGACTATAGACTAGACTATAGACTAGACTATAGACTCGACTATAGACTAGACTATAGACTAGACTATAGACTCGACTATAGACTAGACTATAGACTAGACTATAGACTCGACTATAGACTAGACTATAGACTAGACTATAGACTAGACTATAGACTAGACTATAGACTAGACTATAGACTAGACTATAGACTAGACTATAGACTAGACTATAGACTAGACTATAGACTATAGACTAGACTATAGACTAGACTATAGACTAGACTATAGACTAGACTATAGACTAGACTATAGACTAGACTATAGACTAGACTATAGACTAGACTATAGACTAGACTATAGACTAGACTATAGACTAGACTATAGACTAGACTATAGACTAGACTATAGACTAGACTATAGACTATAGTCTAGACTAAATGTTAAATTTATCCGACCATAGTGCGCGCTACATTAACACAAAGTCATGTTAAATAAACTAAAACATTGAAACAGAATTGTAATCAAAAAGGAACGAAAGTTGTACAAAAAAAAAAACCAAAGCAAAGGTAAAAGTAAACTGTCACTATAAATACAATGTAACAAAAACAGTTTACGTGACAAATTACCAAAAGCAAAAGAATAACTCCTGCCAACTCTTACTCCTGCACTCTACCAATAATATAAAACCTGTTTTTCAAATTGTGAAAGTAATGTTTTTACAAAGTAGTAGTGTTTTTGGTGTTGATAGTAAATCCCAAATAGTCGTAAGACAGCAATAAACCAAAGTCAAAATGTAACAAAATAAGAGAAAAAAATCAACAACAACAACAAAATTGTTTATTTCTCAGACACAAAGTTTTGCTAAATCCAATCATGGTTTCAATTTCACAAAACCTTGTATTTTAATACTTTTTGTTTAATTTTTTTTTTTTTTTGCTACTTGCTACAAGTGATTTCTTTTCTAACTTACCTTGTTGTACTTCTACGGATGAGGGGGTAAAGGGCGAACTGAACAATATTTATGTTGGTATAATATAACGCTTGACTAATTTAATGTTTTATAGCTTTTGACATATTGTTAAAGGAAAGTGTGAGTCTTTATGTGTATTTGTGTCTGAATAATATTATTTTACTACCAGTTTTTTAAACAGGCAACTTAACTGCCTACCAGTGTTAAATTTTAGCTTTTACCTTTGGAATTTCCCCAACTTTTGTTTCTGTGTTAAATGTTGATTTTCTTGCATTTGATTTGTTTAAGTGTATAAACATTAGTGTCAATAACACTAAAACATTACCTATACAATAGAACTAAATATTTGTATAAGTGAAGGTGGTTTAATGCTTGTATACAAGATTGTAGACATACATATGTATACAATTTTATATATATGTATGGATGTATGTGCAAATAAGAATTGTATATATGTATATGTTTTAAGTTGCACATGAAATTCTAACAATACGTCATTTATTATTTGCCAAACACAGCCCCTTCCTGTGTTGGAGTGCAAACAAAAGGTGTAAAATAATATTTGATTGTTGGTCTTGATTATTATATTATTCGTTTCTTGTAATAATGTTCTTGAATGTTAGTATATACTATAGGGAATTAGAATATAGTAAGGTTTGTTTTACAAAATGTACAGCTCATATCTGAAATGGTTACTAGACGTCTTGTTTAGAGGACTTTTAAATATTTTGGGAATTAATTAAAATGTTATTCAAAATGTTCTACAAAATAGAATTTAGAAAAACATATTGAAATTTTTCTCAAGAAAGAAAATCTAATCGAAAATGTCTGATACACCACTATAGTGTGGAGGGTATTATGCATTTGTGCCGCTGTTTGTAACACCCATATTGGTCCTACACTCATCTTAAAGTGAACCATTCGGCTTAGATTACATCTGCCCTTCCGACTGTGTGTCCATGTAAACCTTTCCTAATTGTTTATCAAGAATTTTTAAAATTAAGCTAACAAACAAATTAAAAATTTTATAATTAAAAAATAATCAACATTTTTAAAATATTCGCTGGTGTAGGGTATCATATAGTCGGCCATGCCCAACAATACATTATTACTTGTTTATAGAAATAAAATCTAAGCGACAAATTCCTTAACAAAGAAATCGTCATCAACAATTATCATTTTCTTAAGTGGCTTTTCGTGTGCGTATGAGTGATATTCCTGTTAATCATACGACATGATAAATAAAATGAAATAATTTATTTTCATCGATTTGATAGGGTGAACTTGAACCTAAAATTAAGAAATTTTAAGAGTAGATGTCTTTTTTATTATGCGCAACCACTAAGGAGGGATTTTTGGAAATTTTTTACCCCTTTTTTCGGTTAAAAAGGGAAAAGTCTATTCTAGGGGGAAGAATGGTAGTACTTTCCACAAAATAAATCTTTCGAATTATGTTCTAATCATTTTTATATTTTAGAAATATTAACATAGAAAGAATCTTTAAAAGGGGCATTTATGGTACTTTTTTGTTTATCAGATAGAACTTTTTGTATTTTCTTTAAAATTAAACCTAGAAAAATTAAATTAAGCTTCAAGAGCTTGGAGTAAGTGAAGGGATTTTTTGGTACTTTTTCGTTTTTTAAAAGATACTTAATATTAATATTATTTATTCAATATATTTGTATAAAATTAAGTAGGTAGAGCTCAGAGTAAATGAGAACATATAATAGGTGAGTTTTTGGTACTTTTTCGTACTTAAAAGGTTGATTTCTTTACGTTCTATAATAATGAACCTGGAAACATTAAATTAGGCCTATAGAGCCCGGACTAAGTGAGAACCTATAAAAGCGAACTTTTTGATTTTTTCATTATTCAAATGGTACTTTTAGTAGGTTCTGTAATATCAAGCCAAAGCATGCATTTCTTTTTGTATGCGATTATTTAAATGCCAACATTTTCGTCCCTCAAAAGGTACTTTTTGAACTTTCCATAATACTGAACACGTAGGGACCTGAGTGAAGGAGAATTGTCTAGAAGAAACTTTTGGAGTTCTCTATAATACTGAACATAGAAACACAATTTTGATTGAGTTTGAAATCTTTCTCAAATGGTACTTTTTAATTTTTATACCCTTCACCTTCGTGAGAAGGGTATGAATATCGAAGTGCTTTACGTGAACTCCTACCCTAAGGGCCTTATTTCATGGTAGTCTTTTTCATCCACTGGGTAAGCTAAAATGTAACGACTCAACACCGCCCCATTGTGCTTCTTACACCCCGGTGGCAATTTATGTATATGGATGTCAGTCCATTATACGTGCACTTTGCTCAAGTATAGCTCGAGTACTAATATATTGCCATAGTAGTCCCTTTGGGGAAGGACAGGTGACAGGAGTAAGCTCAATCTAATCCTGACAAAGGAAAAGGCAATCACTTGTTAGTGTCGATAGAAGGGTAAAAAACAGGCGAAAACACCCTATTGATGTTAGGAGGAATGCTAATGTCCCCACAAAACATTCTCATCATCTTTCTCAGCATTTCTGGACCTCTTTAAGTCGCCCAACTACACTACTGAGGTGGTTTTTGGTTTGGCAACAGCACCTAGATACGTATTTGGTAGCCCAAAATAATAAATCAGGATCCCTCTTCATGAACCGATCTGTAACAAAGGATGTAAGAATTTCCAAAGTCAACTGAAGCCAATAATTGCCCCAACAACAGGTCGCGTAGCATGAATCAATATATCCTGTTGAGATGGCAACAGCACCGAGAAAATTCCCCGAAGCGTAAAAATGTATACCAAATCAGTACTAATCTCCAATATATGGAGACTTTCTCAATCGTTCCATTCCCATGATCATAAAGATCTCCAGGATATGCTGCTTTTTACACATACCTGTATCATTCGAAAAGAGAATTATGTATAGGGAGCCCTTAAACCAACATTTTCTTTCCGCGAATTTGGGTTTAAGCCACAACCACTACGTGGATCCCGAAGGAACCTTAACCAACTGACCAGCCAGGACAAGTCCTGTGGGCAACTGGTCACCCGTAGTATCAGATTATGTGGTTCTCTGGTTAGACCCCATGTCACATCATACCAAGGACTAGCTGAGGAGTGAGTCCCGGTAGACTAGAGGTACTGGTAGCACCTCCTTACCTCGGGATAACAATACACCAATATGGGATCTATCATCAAGGAAATATGCCCCGGGGTCCGTGAGAAGGGTATATATGTATAAGTTTGTCATTTCGTTTGTAATTTTTATATATTCTGGATCCTTATAGAACAGAATTCGATTAGGACATGTCTGTCTGTCTGTCCGTCCGTCTATCTGTGTGTGTTGAAATCAATTTTCTGATATCTCAGATATCTTTGGGATCTCAGTCTTCAATAATAAATATAAAATTTTAATTTTAATTGGTGTAGCGAAGCACTCAGGGTATGCTAGTTGTATAAAAAAATACATTATAAAACATAAGACAAACTAATAATTAATAACAAGGCTTATAAACTAAAATACAAATTCTAACTAAAAAATAAATTTAAATAGTGCTTTAAACATATTAAATTTTAATTATACCCTAACATAAGTTTCAATCTAACTGTCAATTTAAACATAAATATTTTCAAATAATTTCCATAGATTGTAGTAGACAACCTCACGTTTTCGACTAACAACTACAAATCAATGTTTAGTGGTTTTATGAAAAAAAAAAAAAAAAAAAACATTATCACATTCTGTCAATCTAATCAAAAAGTGTTGACATAACCTAAAACATACAAAAACAGATTTCAAATACACACATGTAGATAATGAAAAAAAAAGAAACAAACTGAAAAGATAACTGTCAAATTTGCACATAACTCACCATGAGTATGTATAAAGGATTTTATAAATAAAACATTAAAATTTGTTCAATATGTAGACAACTATAAGCTGAAGTAAAAAAAACAACTTTTTATAATAAAATAATGGAAAAAAAACTAAAATTGTATATGACCAACCAACATGCCCGCAGTTTTGTGGTTAAAAGTTCAATGTAAAACAAAATACTTTAAAAAATAAAAATAATTTTATAAAAAATTTGTAAAAACTAATAAAATACACATTTTTGCAACTAAACGAACTACATGGTAGTGCCTTTTCTGCAACAAATTCTCGTTTAAAGTTTTTTTTTTATATGTATAATATTTTTTTAGTTTTTTCTCCATTAATCCTTTTTGGCTACTTGCTTGTTTCTGCATGTAAAGCACAACAACCGGTTTTTTTTTTCATGGCTTAAACATTTTTGCTAACAACCACCAAAAACCATGGAAACTCTTGCGCTACTCTATTGAATATAGATTTTTTGCAAAGTTAAAAAAAAATTGTAAAAAAGTTATTTTTCATATATATTTTACGAGACGCTTGTTAGTAGGTATTGGCTACTTACCACCCTCGAGACAAAGGCACACATAAAAAACATTCTAAAGTTTTTTTTTTGCCAATATGTTGAAGTTAAAAAGTGGTTGCAAAGTGCAGTAATAAACAACCTGATGGAAAATAAAAGTTTTTATTTAGATGCAAAAACTATTTAAAGGATTTTTTCCTCTTATACAGTAACTTTATTTAAATTTCTGCATAACAGAAATGTGAATGATTTTCAGTGGAAACCAAAAAGGTATTTTGAACAAAGAAATAATAATAAAACCAAAATTTATTTGTTTAAATTATATGTTTTAAATAAAACATTATTTTTCGAAAAAGCTTTTTTTAAGTGTTAAACAAAAAGCTTATTAGCACTAGTATTATAGGAACTTTTTATAAGTCACTTTAAATTAAAGAAATTTTACATTGTCTCAATTTTTTGTTAAAAATTTTAAACAAGACTTTTCATTTCTTTTCCACTTGCTAGTTTCGCTAACCAATATTTAAAAAAAAGCTTTTTAAACTTTAAAAATGATCATAAAAACAAATTAAGCTTTTTTAAACTTTTTTAGAAGAAAAGCTTTTTGCCAATAATACACTAAATAAAAAGTAAATAACTTTTTCTTAAACAAAAAATTAAATAAATTTATAAGTTTTCTTTTATTACTAAAAAGCTTTTTTTGCAATTTTTTTAAAATAAAACAGCTTTTTTTACAAAAGAGATATCATTTTTTTAAAACATAAAAACAAAGCAGTTTTCAAAATACATAATAAAATTCAGAAATGTTTAAAAGCAGTAGTTTTGTGATATTTTTTTTTTAGAAAAAAGCTTTTATTTTAATTTTAGCATAATATAAATCTTTTAACAAAGCATAAGGAAACAGCTTTTATACTTTTTAAAGCGAAACATTTCATTTACAAGAAAAGCTTGTACTTTATCAGAAGAAAAAGTTTGTTTTTAAAGAGAGATTTTTTCAAGCTTTAAATAAATGCATTTCCAAATATTTAAAAAGAAATGAATTGTAAACTTTCAAAGCTTTAAAATATAAAGCCTTTATCATAAGCTAAAGAAAGAGCTTTCATTTCTTTATTTTGTGTTTTAAGAAGAAAAAATAGTTTTAAGAAGAATAACAAAGCATAAGGAAAAAGCTTTTATACTTTTTATAGCTAAACATTTCATCCACAAGAGAAGCTTGTACTTTATCAGAAGAAAATTCTTGTTTTTAAAGAGAGCTTTTTTCAAGCTTTAATTAAATGCATTTCTAAATATTTAAAAAGAAATGAATTGTAAACTTTCGAAACTTTAAAATATAAAGCTTTTATCATAAGCTAAAGAAAGAGCTTTTATTTCTTTATTTTGATTTTTATGAAGAAAAAATAGTTTTAAGAAGTTTTAATTAAAAAATGTTTTTACAAATTTATTAAAAGATGAAGCTTTTTCCACCAACATCAATTTAACACCTTCAAAGAGAAGCTTTTTTGAAACATTACCAAAATATATATGTATGTGTATAGCAATTATTAATAGCTTAAGAAAAAGCGTTTGCTTTTTTTAACAAAAAAGTTTTTCAAAAAGCTTTTTCACTTTTTTTGAAAGGACGATTTTAAATGACTTTAAATTAAAATGTTTTCTATACTTATTAAACAATACAACTTTTTTCAAGGAAATTAATTATAAACTTTCAAAATAAAGCTTTTCTAAAGATTCGACCAAAATAGAAATTTAACAAAAGCTTTTTTAACTTTTTGAACAAAATAATTTTTTTTTCGGAAAAAATTTTCGCCTTACTAAATTATAAGATAATGCTTGCTTATTGAATGAAAAGCTTTTTTAATACTTTAAAAAGAGCTTTTTTTACTTTATTAAACAATTTTTACAAGAAAATCAATTATTAACTTTCATAGAAAAGCATTTTTGAAATTTTATCATAATCTATCAAAAGTTAAGAAAAGCTTTATTATACTTTCCAAATGATAAAGCTAACTTTGATTTTTAAATAAAAGAGCTTTTTTAAAAATTTTATTAAAAATGTTTTTCCAAACTTTTTTCAAAAGAAATCAGTTATACACTTTCAAAGTGTAGCTTGTTGGTTTTAAATGATATAAATTTTGTAATTTTGAATTTTCGTCCAGTTCCTGATGCCCGATTTGATTGAAATTTGACTGAAATAAAGGAACTTAAAGACAATGTAATGTTTTGTTTGAAAAATCGAAAATTCGGACTATGGTCAGTATGTTGTTGAACATTTTAATCGAAGTTTTAAACCATTTCCTGTTTCTCAAATATGCTGCAATTTAGAATATACATATGGACATTATGAATGTTTCCAAAACTTCCCCAATATCGCAAAATTGCTCCAAAATGTCCGACATTTTCATACTAAAGCTTTCAAGACTTTTTCTTTTCGAAATCGAGCAGAACGTCGTATATATCCAAACTTTTCTATCTGCATTTTTTAATTAAAAACAACTTTAAGGTAATGTTTTTAAATCAGTTATTTTTAAAATATTTATACAAATACCTTGTTATTTTAGAAACTATTTTGCATTTAACAATGTTTACTACAATTTCTACTTTATATTTCTTCAAATTGTTAAAGCTTACTGAAAACTACCACCAAATTTTTCTTATGGTTACGTTTCAATACCCTGTCACTTTAACTTCTATAACTACACTTTATTATTATTTTTTCATTTTCATACTTTACGTTCTAGTACAACATTTGTTATTTATTTGATTTGACAAAAAAAAATCGAAAAAATGAAACTGCCAAACCAATAATAACGAAAAAAATAAAATAATAATAACGACAAAATATGTTTTAATATTATTTTCAATTTGAACATTTATTATGTTGATGGTAAACAAGTCAATAACAGCAGTAGCAGCAGCAGCAGCAGCAATAGAATAACAAGCAAAAGCTGTAATGGAAAATATATTCAAAACTTTATTAGATAATGGAAAAATATTTGCTGTTAAAGAAAACCTCAGTAAAAATATAGAAAACAAAAAAAAACTCGAGACAAAATGTCTGGAAAATTTCATTTCGTGTAGTTTTTTTTTAATTTTTGAAAATATATTTATTACAAAACAAATTGTAATGTAAATAAATTGTTTATTTTAAATTGAAAGTTTAAAGAAATTTTCTAATCAAATGGTGGAATGTTTTTTTTTTAAATGCTTGCAACTTTTTTAATTTGGCGACAAATACTTAAGGTTAAATAAAGTTTAAATAACTTTGCACTAACTTTAGGGAAAGTTTATGATAGATATTTCCAAGAAAATAAGTATAAAAATAAACATTTATATAATTGAATGGTGGCTTTTATTCAATCCGAAAATATAAACTAAAAAAGACTCAATAAATTTACGGAATATATTCAATATTATAGAAAATTTAAAAACTCTTCAGTAATTTTTTGTTTCTCAAAACTTACATACATATATTATCATTCAATCAAGACTATGCATTTCCCTTCATTGCTGTATATTTAATCACGTTTCCCTGTTTTCTTTATAAATTGCTGGCCATTTATAGTTTTCGCATAATCATACATATGCAAGTGTTTGGTGCTCTAGTTTCTTTGGTCTATAATTTTCTTGGACTGCAGCAACAAGAAGAATAATGTGGTCTGAGTTTGCTTATGGCGTTTTTTGCTTTATGTTCCACATAGCTAAAAAGGTGTGAGTCCAACAAATAGCTAGTTGTTGTAATTATACAGTTACGATTTTGACAAGGATGGACAATTGCTGCAGCAAAAACCAACTTCTTTTTTACCAGTTAAGCTGTTATTAAACAAAATACAAAATCTGTTCACCAAATACCTTGTCATTTAGTCATACGTTACGTATGATTGATATATTACTATCCATTTCAATATTATCACTCATACGCCCTCTGAACAACAGATTAAATAATCGCTTTAATCAACGCAGTTTTTTTTTCTATGTAATTTTTACTTTATAACTCCCATTTCTGTTTCATAATCCAATCATTGTTTATATGGGTCATATTGAAAATGAAATTGCTGTGCATTTGAAAATTATTCATAATCACGTTAGAAGTTCAACGTGCATGTGTGGTTTAGTCTTTTGAAATTTATACTGTTACACACAAAATATTAGGTCAAATTATTAATATTTTAAACATTTGATAAAATTGCAGTGCAGTATATTATAAAAAGTATTCAATTAGCCTTACAGCTATAATCTAAATACATGAATAAATTTTTCAACTGCAAAAAATCGTAAATAAATTATGCTTGAAAATAAAATTTAAACAGCACAATGTACATATTTAATGGACGACTTATAGCAAGTATATAACAAAATTTATAATTTATCGACAATTTACAAAGAAATCTTTTGCTTATAAAAACCACTAGTTCTGTTCTAGTTCTGTTCTAGTTCTGTTCTAGATCTGTTCTAGTTCTGTTCTAGTTCTGTTCTAGTTCTGTTCTAGTTCTGTTCTAGTTCTGTTCTAGTTCTGTTCTAGTTCTGTTCTAGTTCTGTTCTAGTTCTGTTCTAGTTCTGTTCTAGTTCTGTTCTAGTTCTGTTCTAGTTCTGTTCTAGTTCTGTTCTAGTTCTGTTCTAGTTCTGTTCTAGTTCTGTTCTAGTTCTGTTCTGTTCTAGTTCTGTTCTTGTTCTGTTCTAGTTCTGTTCTAGTTCTGTTCTAGTTCTGTTCTAGTTCTGTTCTAGTTCTGTTCTAGTTCTGTTCTAGTTCTGTTCTAGTTCTGTTCTAGTTCTGTTCTAGTTCTGTTCTAGTTCTGTTCTAGTTCTGTTCTAGTTCTGTTCTAGTTCTGTTCTAGTTCTGTTCTAGTTCTGTTCTAGTTCTGTTCTAGTTCTGTTCCAGTTCTGTTCTAGTTCTGTTCTAGTTATTTTCTAGTTCTTTTCTAGTTCTGTTCTAGTTCTGTTCTTGTTCTGTTCTAGTTCAGTTCTAGTTCTCTTCTAGTTCTGTTGTTGTTAAGATTTCGTTCTATCTTTGCTCATTTGTATTTTCATGCTATTTTTTTCTTTTACAATTTGGGTTCTGTTTATAAAGATTTTTCAACTAATCTTTCCCTTCGTTGAAATAATCTGTTTTAGCAAATTCTTAGACGAAAATTAATTTAATTCCACAAAATTGTTTTTTGATAAATTTTAGAAAACAATTTCCCATCATTGAAATGTTTCGCAGAAATTTTCTCTTCATAAGGATTGTTCTCTTTTTTAGAAAATTTTATGATCAGTTCAGATTGAAAATTGATTGGTATTTTCATTTCTCTATTTAAAATATCTCCATTTAACAATTCTAAATTAAGAATTAAATAACTAATTTTTAAAAATAAAACTCATAATAAATACTTAATTGTCCTAAAACTATCAAACTGTTTCTAAACTATATTCAATTGCATAAATTGTTATACGCTCCCCAAACTAACAACTTTTTATGCGACTAAATACTATTATCTACTTATAAAACTAACAAAAATAACTATAATTATACTACAATGAATTAAAAAGTTACGTGTTAAAATGTAAATACAAAAGATAGAAATAAGGGGAATAAGTAAAATAAACTTTAATTATCTAGTATTTAATCAAACATTTAAAGCTAGTTTTTGTCTATTAAAAAATTGCCAAACCCAAAAAACTATAACCAAACTAAACACACCTTTATAAACGACCCAACTTTAATGACCTTAAAAATAACGAATTGAAATAAAAACTACAGAAAATAGAAAAAAAAAAGAAATTCAAAACTGCAATATCAAATGAAATAATAAACTTTTACTAACTATGCAAATAAGCCAAAAAGTATACTTTACTCTACGAATATGAATTTCTCATAGACAATTGAATGCAAAATGGTAAATGGAAAAAAAAAAGAAGAAAACAAAAATGCTTAGGTATGCCATCTCGTTCATTCATTTCACTTTTTCGAAACTTTTATCAAACAATCGATTTTCAATTAAATTTTTTAACCCAGTTTTTGTGGCATAAAAGTATAAGACACACTTTGGGTTGGTATGGTTATGTGCAAAGGATTTATAATATATACAAGTAGAAATATTTATTTAATGAAAACATCTTATTTTGTAGCCATTTTTAAACGAAGTCTATTTCTGTTTTTTTTGCATAAATTAAATTTGAATACTTAAAATAAAAAAAATTTAGCTTTAAAAGTTCTCTGACTGAGATTAACGAATATGAATCAAAGCTTCAAAGAGCATTGTTAACTCTTTAAAGCTTTGATTACATTGCAAATACGGACATCTTGTGTAGAAGCATTAGCATCGCATAAATCAAAGCTAATTTAAAATTTATTCCATGTTTTTTAGATATTTTTAATTTATATAGCTAGTTTCTTATTTAATTAAAAAAATTTTTCATTCTTTCTTTCTAGGTACGTATTAAAAATTTGGAAATCGTAAGTTAATATTTTATTATTTCCTTGGACTTATATCCTTACAGGGGTTTGTTATTATTACTTTTTTTAAGTGTTTTGAATACTTTTAACGTGAAATTTCCGTAGTTAAGTTGAGTCACTTCGTGTTTTCTAATATAATTATAATTACTGAAAGTAGAATCCTGTTCAGTTCTAGTTCAGTTCTAGTTCTAGTCAGTTCTAGTTCAGTTCTAGTTCAGTTCTAGTTCAGTTCTAGTTCAGTTCAGTTCAGTTCTAGTTCAGTTCTAGTTCAGTTCTAGTTCAGTTCTAGTTCAGTTCTAGTTCAGTTCTAGTTCAGTTCTAGTTCAGTTCTAGTTCAGTTCTAGTTAGTTCTAGTTCAGTTCTAGTTCAGTAGTCAGTTCTAGTTCAGTTCTAGTTTAGTTCTAGTTCAGTTCTAGTTCAGTTCTAGTTCAGTTCTAGTTCAGTTCTAGTTCAGTTCTAGTTCAGTTCTAGTTCAGTTCTAGTTCAGTTCTAGTTCAGTTCTAGTTCAGTTCTAGTTCAGTTCTAGTTCAGTTCTAGTTCAGTTCTAGTTCAGTTCTAGTTCAGTTCTAGTTCAGTTCTAGTTCAGTTCTAGTTCAGTTCTAGTTCAGTTCTAGTTCAGTTCTAGTTCAGTTCTAGTTCAGTTCTAGTTCAATTCTAGTTCAATTCTAGTTCAGTTCTAGTTCAGTTCTAGTTCAGTTCTAGTTCAGTTCTAGTTCAGTTCTAGTTCAGTTCTAGTTCAGTTCTAGTTCAGTTCTAGTTCAGTTCTAGTTCAGTTCTAGTTCGGTTCTAGTTCAGTTCTAGTTCAGTTCTAGTTCAGTTCTAGTTCAGTTCTAGTTCTAGTTCAGTTCTAGTTCAGTTCTAGTTCTAGTTCAGTTCTAGTTCAGTTCTAGTTCAGTTCAGTTCTAGTTCAGTTCTACTTCAGTTTTAGTTCAGTTCTAGTTCAATTCTAGTTCAATTCTAGTTCAGTTCTATTCAGTTCTAGTTCAGTTCTAGTTCGGTTCTAGTTCAGTTCTAGTTCAGTCTAGTTCAGTTCAAGTTCAGTTCAAGTTCAGTTCTAGTTCAGTTCTAGTTCAGTTCTAGTTCAGTTCTAGTTCAGTTCTAGTTCAGTTCTAGTTCAGTTCTAGTTCAGTTCTAGTTCAGTTCTAGTTCAGTTCTAGTTCAGTTCTAGTTAAGTTCTAGTTCAGTTCTGAGTTCCGTTCTAGTTCAGTTCTAGTTCAGTCTAGTTCAGTTCTAGTTCAGTTCTAGTTCAGTTCAGTCTAGTTTTCGTTCCTTAGTTCAGTTCTAGTTCCGTTCTTAGTTCAGTTCTAGTTTCAGTTCTAGTTCAGTTCTAGTTCAGTTCTAGTTCAGTTCTAGTTCAGTTCTAGTCAGTTCTAGTTCAGTTCTAGTTCAGTTCTAGTTCAGTTCTAGTTCAGTTCTAGTTCAGTTCTAGTTCAGTTCTAGTTCTAGTTCCTAGTTCAGTTTCGTCTAGTTCTAGTTCAGTTCTAGTTCAGTTCTAGTTCAGTTCTAGTTCAGTTCTAGTTCAGTTCTAGTTCAGTTCTAGTTCAGTTCTAGTTCAGTTCTAGTTCAGTTCTAGTTCAGTTCTAGTTCAGTTCTAGTTCAGTTCTAGTTCAGTTCTAGTTCAGTTCTAGTTCAGTTCTAGTTCAGTTCTAGTTCAGTTCTAGTTCAGTTCTAGTTCAGTTCTAGTTCAGTTCTAGTTCAGTTCTAGTTCAGTTCTAGTTCAGTTCTAGTTCAGTTCTAGTTCAGTTCTAGTTCAGTTCTAGTTTCAGTTCTAGTTCAGTTTCTAGTTCAGTTCTAGTTCAGTTCTAGTTCAGTTCTAGTTCAGTTCTAGTTCAGTTCTAGTTCAGTTCTAGTTCAGTTCTAGTTCAGTTCTAGTTCAGTTCTAGTTCAGTTCTAGTTCAGTTCTAGTTCAGTTCTAGTTCAGTTCTAGTTCAGTTCTAGTTCAGTTCTAGTTCAGTTCTAGTTCAGTTCTAGTTCAGTTCTAGTTCAGTTCTAGTTCAGTTCTAGTTCAGTTCTAGTTCAGTTCTAGTTCAGTTCTAGTTCAGTTCTAGTTCAGTTCTAGTTCAGTTCTAGTTCAGTTCTAGTTCAGTTCTAGTTCAGTTCTAGTTCAGTTCTAGTTCAGTTCTAGTTCAGTTCTAGTTCAGTTCTAGTTCAGTTTCTAGTTCAGTTCTAGTTCAGTTCTAGTTCAGTTCTAGTTCAGTTCTAGTTCAGTTCTAGTTCAGTTCTAGTTCAGTTCTAGTTCAGTTCTAGTTCAGTTCTAGTTCAGTTCTAGTTCAGTTCTAGTTCAGTTCTAGTTCAGTTCTAGTTCAGTTCTAGTTCAGTTCTAGTTCAGTTCTAGTTCAGTTCTAGTTCAGTTCTAGTTCAGTTCTAGTTCAGTTCTAGTTCAGTTCTAGTTCAGTTCTAGTTCAGTTTTTCTAGTTCTAGTTCAGTTCTACCCAGCGGTAAATGAAACAAAGTACTTAGATAATTTCGATGTCATAAGTATGACGTTCTAAGCGAGCAATCTAAGTACTTAGAGTGCAATGTATGCGTAATCCAACATATCATGCACTTTAATTATAACATAGATTACGATTTAAGCAGAGAGTTAGCTGCCTTTTCCATTTTGTTTTTTGTTTTATTTCTTAAAAAAAACCTTAAGTACCGTTTTATTTTTCTTTTGTATACTACATGAAAAGAAGAATCTTTTTGTATCAGTTTAAAGTTGATCTTTTGTAAGTGAAGTTGTGTTTTGTTAAAAAAGTTATTTTATTGTAAAAATTAAAAATAATTGTGGTGATCTAAACGGCAGAAATGGATTTAAAAATTGGTGTAAATTTATTTCATACATTCTAGTTTTAATACTGATTGTTTACAGGATCTGTAAAGGAAGATGGCCGAAAGTTTCAAAAGAAAATTAAGATTAATTTCATTTATCTTCGTTAAAATTGTTTAATTATATTTTTATTGAATTAACTATAATACATGTTTATTATTTGATAATCATTTTTAAATAAACTTACATAATTTTAAAATAAATATAAAAAAATATATATTTTTTCTATAACAAAAAGGGAAGACAAATGCAAATAGGATTGTAATCTACATACATTACATTACTATTTGCAAGCATTTATAGGCGTCTCATTAACTTCGCTTAGAACTCCACACATTATGTAAGTGAAATTTTAATTTGTCCTAATGATATTGTGGCTTACATTCTAAGCGAGAGCACATCGATGTGGCAGCCTAGGACACTTTTATGTTAAATCTAAGTAGAAGAATAAGTGAAAGCATCACCACTGACTGCCACGAAATATCACTTAGATTAGCGAGTACATAATGTATATTTTTACCGCTGGGTAGTTCAGTTCTAACTTTATTCTCTACTCTTTAAAAAATGTTCAAAAATAACCTAAAGATATAAAAATTATTTTTCTATTACTTCATCACTTAAACAATTTTTATCTTTTCCTTTTGAAAGCAAAACTCAAACATTTTATACCATTCACTTTCTTTTCAATCTAACAATTGGCCCCAAAACATTTTTAAAACTGATTACGAATACATACTACAATAGTACTTGTGTTTGTTAAAGCAGCACACACACAAAATAAAATCAATAAATTCAAGATAAATTTAAATAATTTTTTTTTAACAAAATTTTTATGACTTCCTTAATAAAATGAATGTAAAGAAAACAAACAAAAAGAAAAAATTTTTATGATCATCTTTCTATTTATAACAAGGAGGTAACTACAAAAATTTCTTCATAAAAATATCCTTTTTCAAAAGAAAATTAAATAAACGCACCGAAAGGAATGAAATAAATTTGAAAAAAAAAAATTAAAGCAATTTTTGATGAAATTGAAAAGCTTTAAAGGGTGAATGTTAAGGTTCTATGAGGGGAAAGAATGCAAGAAGAAGGGTATTAATGTTTCAAGATTTCAGTTAAGTAGAACTTCTAATGTCTATTATTAGAAAAAGGTTTCTTACATTCGATTTTGGAACTGGACCGATGGCCAGATATATAATATTTTAAAAATATTTGAATATTTGAAGAATGTAAAAAGTATTGCTATCGGTATAACAAATCGTATAAACCTATTAATATTTTTTAAATATTTTTCTAATAACAATGTACCACCATTTCGTTAAAAATATAAAAATCTGTTAAATATATATTTTTAGCATTAAATACAATGTTGGAATAAAAATATATACGGGAGTTTAAACATTTTCTGCCATTCCTTTTTTTTATATATAAGATTTACTTCCGCTTACCTCATTAAACACACGACGATTGTTCAAGTAACAACAATATCAGCCACATTAACAAGGACGTAGTCGACGACGTCGTTGGTATTGTCGACAACAAATAGCGGCGGTGGCATTGATGCCAAAAACTAGTAATGGCTGACGTTTCTGTTGCTGCTCGTCTTGTTTTTGGATGGTTAGTGGGTTGGCTGGATGTTAGATTTGTGTGTGCATTTAAAACACATCGTCATTATGCCATCGTTAAAAGCTCCCAAGGGGTAAATTTTTTGTGTATTTATATGTCTACGGTTGTAGGATTGTACGTATGACCCGGGTATTTTGCTGTTTTTATTCATTCATTTATTTATTATGAATAGAATAGCAAATTAAGGAAACATATTCGTTTTATACCATTATAATGTTGGTAGGTAATCAGACGTTACGTAGAAATGTAACGGGGCTATGTCTGTGTTCTGTGTATGTCTGTTTTTAAAATAAAAGTCCTTTCGATTTATTCTAGTGGTTCGCTTCTTTTGAAAATACATTAAAGTCTCAACATGTGTGTTTGTTTACACGTGTTTATACTCATACATGTTTGATTCGGATTGAAATAATGTATGCTTTAAATTTTATCCGTGGCATGAAGCATTTGCTTGCCACAATAAATATAAAATTGGTGGTTGTTGGCTGAAGAGCAAAGCAAAATATTTGGTTCATTTGTTTGGTTTAACAAAACAAAAAAATTATATTTAAATAATAAAAGCAGTGGGCTAGAAATAGGTAAAACAGTAGAAAAAAAGAGTTTCACTTTCAAAGATTGACATATGACATTTAACTTAAGCTCATTTCGAGTTCAGTTCTAGTTCAGTTCTAGTTCAGTTCCAGTTCAGTTCTAGTTCAGTTCTAGTTCAGTTCTAGTTCAGTTCTAGTTCAGTTCTAGTTCAGTTCTAGTTCAGTTCTAGATCAGTTCTAGATCAGTTCTAGTTCAGTTCTAGTTCAGTTCTAGTTCAGTTCTAGTACAGTTCTAGTTCAGTTCTAGTTCAGTTCTAGTTCAATTCTAGTTCAGTTCTAGTTCAGTTCTAGTTCAGTTCTAGTTCAGTTCTAGTTCAGTTATAGTTCAATTCTAGTTCAGTTCTAGTTCAGTTCTAGTTCAGTTCTAGTTCAGTTCTAGTTCAGTTCTAGTTCAGTTCTAGTTCAGTTCTAGTTCAGTTCTAGTTCAGTTCTAGTTCAGTTCTAGTTCAGTCCTAGTTCAGTTCTAATTCAGTTCTATTTCAGTTCTAGTTCTGTTCTAGTTCTGTTCTAGTTCTGTTCTAGTTCTGTTCTAGTTCTGTTCTAGTTCTGTTCTAGTTCTGTTCTAGTTCTGTTCTAGTTCTGTTCTAGTTCTGTTCTAGTTCTGTTCTAGTTCTGTTCTAGTTCTGTTCTAGTTCTGTTCTAGTTCTGTTCTAGTTCTGTTCTAGTTCTGTTCTAGTTCTGTTCTAGTTCTGTTCTAGTTCTGTTCTAGTTCTGTTCTAGTTCTGTTCTAGTTCTGTTCTAGTTCTGTTCTAGTTCTGTTCTAGTTCTAGTTCAGTTCTAGTTCAGTTCTAGTTCAGTTCTAGTCAGTTCTAGTTCAGTTCTAGTTCAGTTCTAGTTCAGTTCTAGTTCAGTTCTAGTTCAGTTCTAGTTCAGTTCTAGTTCAGTTCTAGTTCAGTTCTAGTTCAGTTCTAGTTCAGTTCTAGTCAGTTCTAGTTCAGTTCTAGTCAGTCTAGTTCAGTTCTAGTTCAGTTTAGTTCAGTTCTAGTTCAGTTCTAGTTCAGTTCTAGTTCAGTTCTAGTTCAGTTCTAGTTCAGTTCTAGTTCAGTTCTAGTTCAGTTCTAGTTCAGTTCTAGTTCAGTTCTAGTTCAGTTCTAGTTCAGTTCTAGTTCAGTTCTAGTTCAGTTCTAGTTCAGTTCTAGTTCAGTTCTAGTTCAGTTCTAGTTCAGTTCTAGTTCAGTTCTAGTTCAGTTCTAGTTCAGTTCTAGTTCAGTTCTAGTTCAGTTCTAGTTCAGTTCTAGTTCAGTTCTAGTTCAGTTCTAGTTCAGTTCTAGTTCAGTTCTAGTTCAGTTGTAGTTCAGTTCTAGTTCAGTTCTAGTTCAGTTCTAGTTCAGTTCTAGTTCAGTTCTAGTTCAGTTCTAGTTCAGTTCTAGTTCAGTTCTAGTTCAGTTCTAGTTCAGTTCTAGTTCAGTTCTAGTTCAGTTCTAGTTCAGTTCTAGTTCAGTTCTAGTTCAGTTCTAGTTCAGTTCTAGTTCAGTTCTAGTTCAGTTCTAGTTCAGTTCTAGTTCAGTTCTAGTTCAGTTCTAGTTCAGTTCTAGTTCAGTTCTAGTTCAGTTCTAGTTCAGTTTCTAGTTCAGTTCTAGTTCAGTTCTAGTTCAGTTCTAGTTCAGTTCTAGTTCAGTTCTAGTTCAGTTCTAGTTCAGTTCTAGTTCAGTTCTAGTTCAGTTCTAGTTCAGTTCTAGTTCAGTTCTAGTTCAGTTCTAGTTCTAGTTTCAGTTCTAGTTCAGTCCTAGTTCAGTTCTAATTCAGTTCTATTTCAGTTCTAGTTCTGTTCTAGTTCTGTTCTAGTTCTGTTCTAGTTCTGTTCTAGTTCTGTTCTAGTTCTGTTCTAGTTCTGTTCTAGTTCTGTTCTAGTTCTGTTCTAGTTCTGTTCTAGTTCTGTTCTAGTTCTGTTCTAGTTCTGTTTCTAGTTCTGTTCTAGTTCTGTTCTAGTTCTGTTCTAGTTCTGTTCTAGTTCAGTTCTAGTTCTGTTCTAGTTCTGCTCTAGTTCTGTTCTAGTTCTAGTTCAGTTCTAGTTCAGTTCTAGTTCAGTTCTAGTTCAGTTCTAGTTCAGTTCTAGTTCAGTTCTAGTTCAGTTCTAGTTCAGTTCTAGTTCAGTTCTAGTTCAGTTCTAGTTCAGTTCTAGTTCAGTTCTAGTTCAGTTCTAGTTCAGTTCTAGTTCAGTTCTAGTTCAGTTCTAGTTCAGTTCTAGTTCAGTTCTAGTTCAGTTCTAGTTCAGTTCTAGTTCAGTTCTAGTTCAGTTCTAGTTCAGTTCTAGTTCAGTTCTAGTTCAGTTCTAGTTCAGTTCTAGTTCAGTTCTAGTTCAGTTCTAGTTCAGTTCTAGTTCAGTTCTAGTTCAGTTCTAGTTCAGTTCTAGTTCAGTTCTAGTTCAGTTCTAGTTCAGTTCTAGTTCAGTTCTAGTTCAGTTCTAGTTCAGTTCTAGTTCAGTTCTAGTTCAGTTCTAGTTCAGTTCTAGTTCAGTTCTAGTTCAGTTCTGTTGTAGTTCAGTTCTAGTTCAGTTCTAGTTCAGTTCTAGTTCAGTTCTAGTTCAGTTCTAGTCAGTTCTAGTTCAGTTCTAGTTCAGTTCTAGTTCAGTTCTAGTTCAGTTCTAGTTCAGTCTAGTCAGTTCTAGTTCAGTTCTAGTTCAGTTCTAGTTCAGTTCTAGTTCAGTTCTAGCTCAGTTCTAGTTCAGTTCTAGTTCAGTTCTAGTTCAGTTCTAGTTCAGTTCTAGTTCAGTTCTAGTTCAGTTCTAGTTCAGTTCTAGTTCAGTTCTAGTTCAGTTCTAGTTCAGTTCTAGTTCAGTTATAGTTCAGTTATAGTTCAGTTATAGTTCAGTTATAGTTCAGTTATAGTTCAGTTATAGTTCAGTTCTAGTACAGTTCTAGTTCAGTTCTAGTTGAGTTCTAGTTTATTTCTAGTTTAGTTCTAGTTCATGAAAACAAAGTTTGGAAAATTTTACCCACTGTTTAACTTTTATTTAAAGTGAGAGTGTAAAAATGTTACCAGCATTTAACAACGCAAATAAACAATAACTCTCACATAAAAACACACACAGACACATAAAAGCACACTCAAAATTTCTCTCTATCCACATCAAACTCATTTTGCATGTAAGCAAACGTATACAATCAAACACAATTGCTAAAATACCAAAAGGATATAAAAGAATTCAAGCATAAACAAGTGTGTATTGTTGAGACTACAAAAGTAAAATAACACAAAAAAATTAACAAAAAAACAGTAGAATTTGCAAAAATACAAAATAAAAAGGGAAACGAATGTGAAAAATAATGAGGCTCTAAATCTTTTTAACGAGTTAAAATTTCGACGTTTATTATACGCTATTGTATTAAATAATTGTTTTTTTCTTGCTCTTTTTAACAATTTGGAATGTGGTTAAATGTTAATAACTTTTGTTTATGAAGAAAGAGACTGGAATTTAATGTGATTATTTTGCAAATTTTGCTATTTGAATATCACATAGAATGTGGTTATACATTCAATCATTTAATTTAAAGTCAATCTGTATTTATTTACCATGAGCAGTAAACCAAAAAAGAACATTGATTTACTCAAAACTTGAGCAGTGAATGACAAGAGTTACTAAGTGCTTTGGTGTTAATTTATGCCTGTGATAATCCCTCAGATACTAATGTTTGTCTATGTTTAAGTTTGTATGTATTGGTAGTTAATGTCATAAACATATCTTTGTCTAAAGGGGCCTGTTCGAAGGAGTGTTAGAAATTTATGTTTTTGTAAAATTTAATTTACACCTTTAAAAGTTTCCAATGCGAAACTCCCCAAAGCAAATTTAACACAAACCTACACTTACTACACTTGTTTAACCAGCTTTAATATACATATCTAAGTATCCTTTCTATGTTAAATAGAGGTTTCCAGTAGCTGCTACATAAATTTGAAATTTAAATGTTTAACATTGTCTATTCCTATTCCTTAAAGTGTATAAATGTTTTGCATGTTAATGCAGTCAGTCATTTGTATTTTCAGTCAAGCCAGTCTCAGATATAAATGGTGTTATGTATGTAGTAGTAACATGAGTTGTTAAGTGGATAGCATAACATAAGTGCAACATAAAAACTTTTACTTTACACCTTAATGGAGTGTGATAAGTTTTATTTGGAAAAACAACAAAGTTACATACATATATCAGACCATCTTACGTGTGTTTGCAATTTTTCCCCCATTTGCACGATGTTGTTAGTTGGACAACTTTTACAGTGTAACATAACAAATGAATAGGTTTGTCATATTCCCAATACACTTAATGCAACATCAAAGGCCCTTCCCGTTCATTGTTGTTGCTGTCTGGCTTAAATATGTACAGACAAGGAGAAAGACTCGAATGATCTAGATGATGAAACTTCTATTAATTATTTTTGGTTACTTCTAGTTCTGTTCTAGTTCTGTTCTAGTTCTGTTCTAGTTCTGTTCTAGTTCTGTTCTAGTTCTGTTCTAGTTCTGTTCTAGTTCTGTTCTAGTTCTGTTCTAGTTCTGTTCTAGTTCTGTTCTAGTTCTGTTCTAGTTCTGTTCTAGTTCTGTTCTAGTTCTGTTCTAGTTCTGTTCTAGTTCTGTTCTAGTTCTGTTCTAGTTCTGTTCTAGTTCTGTTCTAGTTCTGTTCTAGTTCTGTTCTAGTTCTGTTCTAGTTCTGTTCTAGTTCTGTTCTAGTTCTAGTTCTGTTCTAGTTCTGTTCTAGTTCTGTCTAGTTCTGTTCTAGTTCTGTTCTAGTGCTGTTCTAGTTCTGTTCTAGTTCTGTTCTAGTTCTGTTCTGGTTCTGTTCTAGTTCTGTTCTAGTTCTGTTCTAGTTCTGTTCTAGTTCTGTTCTAGTTCTGTTCTAGTTCTGTTCTAGTTCTGTTCTAGTTCTGTTCTAGTTCTGTTCTAGTTCTGTTCTAGTTCTGTTCTAGTTCTGTTCTAGTTCTAGTTCTGTTCTAGTTCTGTTTCTAGTTCTGTTCTAGTTCTGTTCTAGTTCTGTTCTAGTTCTGTTCTAGTTCTGTTCTAGTTCTGTTCTAGTTCTGTTCTAGTTCTGTTCTAGTTCTGTTCTAGTTCTGTTCTAGTTCTGTTCTAGTTCTGTTCTAGTTCTGTTCTAGTTCTGTTCTAGTTCTGTTCTAGTTCTGTTCTAGTTCTGTTCTAGTTCTGTTCTAGTTTTGTTCTAGTTCTGTTCTAGTTCTGTTCTAGTTCAAGTTCTGTTCTATTGCTTCTGTTCTATTACTCGCAATAATTGCTGATTTAAATTTTGATACAATTACAAGAAGACGAGAAGTAAAAGGAAGCTTTTGCAATTCTTTGAATGCGTTAGTAATGTAGTCTGAATATGTTGTTTTTTTTAATTTTATGCATAAATGAGTGTTTGATATTTAAACAATACATTCAAATTTTTTAAAGGAATTTAATTATGGTACACATGAAATCAATATGAAGCAAGTTATAGGAACTTAAAAGAGGTTTAAGTTTAAAACGCTGTAAATAAAAAAAAATTGAAAGATTCGGTTCAAAATATTTTTTTTTTAACTTTGTTACAAAGATTTTGTGTAATTTAATTTCAGTTTTCAGGAAATCGTAAATGGATTTTAAAGATGGTTTGTGTTCCTTAAGATAACATTTCAAAGAGTTAATTTTTTTTTTTTTTTTTTGTTTTAAGAATTTTTTAAGCCTAAAGTTTTTTCCAAATTCATTATTCTGTCTTTAATGAAATTTCATGGCAATTAGAACGTATGATTTAATTAATTATATTTTTCACAGAAAATTTTTGGAATTTTTCTTCTTCATTTATTTTTACTCAGTATGCTTTAAAACCAAATGTCTACTAATAAATGTGTATGTACGTTAATACGTGCATATGTATGTATATAATACATAGAAATAGAAATATCACAAAATATAGTTAGTTGCCTGTTTAATGTTAATGTTATCGCTTCATTAACCACGTTTATTCTACCTCACAACATACGAAATTGCGATAAAATCGACACAGAAAATACAAATTTATATGTATACAGCATATATAAAATGTATTGAGCACACACAGAAAAGAAACGCCACATAGTAAAACAAAACCAGACCTACTTGCAACACAACTTTTCCTTTTTAAATCATTTCCCCCATATTTGCCAATACAGTTCCTAACAAACACACACACACATCCCTTTTACTTCTCTCATTCTAAAATGTTAGTATAAAAAAGTTTAATAAAAAAAAAAAAACAAAACACATTGCCTTAAAGCCATGTGTATTGAAAGTTGGGAAGAATGTGTGTGCGAGAGTAATGAGTGTTTATGTATGTTTATATTTTTGTCAAGGATATGCCTTGTTAGTTAACTTAATGGAGCAAAATTTCCGACAAGAATGGCAAAGCAACAAAAAATGAAAATGCTAAATGAAGAACTGCATGTATCGGTTGGGAGAAATAAACAACAATAAAAAATAAACCAACATTTTATAAACACATGCCTAATTATTGAGTGCTTGTTTCAACTGATTTTTCTCCAACTTCTTTCTGGTTTACTAAGCACTCCTCAACCGACATTCAAGTTTTTGTAATACCACAACATTTCTATGACTTTAAAACTAATTGCTTCTTTGTTGTTGGCGTTAACCATTTTTGAGGACAGTAGATCGTATATTGTTTTCTAAAGCCTTTAAAGTGCTGTTCTAGTTCAGTTCAGTTCAGCTAGTTCAGTTCTAGTTCAGTTCTAGTTCAGTTCTAGTTTCAGTTCTAGTTCAGTTCTAGTTCAGTTCTAGTTCAGTTCTAGTTTCAGTTCTAGTTCAGTTCTAGTTCAGTTCTAGTTCAGTTCTAGTTCAGTTCTAGTTCAGTTCTAGTTCAGTTCTAGTTCAGTTTATCTTCTAGTTCAGTTCTAGTTCAGTTCTAGTTCAGTTCTAGTTCAGTTCTAGTTCAGTCTAGTTCTAGTTCAGTTCTAGTTCAGTTCTAGTTCAGTTCTAGTTCTAGTTCAGTTCTAGTTCAGTTCTAGTTCAGTTCTAGTTCAGTTCTAGTTCAGTTCTAGTTCAGTTCTAGTTCAGTTCTAGTTCAGTTCTAGTTCAGTTCTAGTTCAGTTCTCGTTCAGTTCTAGTTCAGTTCTAGTTCAGTTCTAGTTCAGTTCTAGTTCAGTTCTAGTTCAGTTCTAGTTCAGTTCTAGTTCAGTTCGAGTTCAGTTCGAGTTCAGTTCGAGTTCAGTTCTAGTTCAGTTCTAGTTCAGTTCTAGTTCAGTTCTAGTTCAGTTCTAGTTCAGTTCTAGTTCAGTTCTAGTTCAGTTCTAGTTCAGTTCTAGTTCAGTTCTAGTTCAGTTCTAGTTCAGTTCTAGTTCAGTTCTAGTTCAGTTCTAGTTCAGTTCTAGTTCAGTTCTAGTTCAGTTCTAGTTCAGTTCTAGTTCAGTTCTAGTTCAGTTCTAGTTCAGTTCTAGTTCAGTTCTAGTTCAGTTCTAGTTCAGTTCTAGTTCAGTTCTAGTTAGTTCAGTTCTAGTTTCAGTTCTAGTTCAGTTCTAGTTCAGTTCTAGTTCAGTTCTAGTTCAGTTCTAGTTTCAGTTCTAGTCAGTTCTAGTTCAGTTCTAGTTCAGTTCTAGTTCAGTTCTAGTTCAGTTCTAGTTCAGTTCTAGTTCAGTTCTAGTCAGTTCTAGTTCAGTTCTAGTTCAGTTCTAGTTCAGTTCTAGTTCAGTTCTAGTTCAGTCTAGTTCAGTTCTAGTTCAGTTCTAGTTCAGTTCAGTTCCGTTTCTAGTTCAGTTTCTTCGTTCAGTTCTAAGTTCAGTTCTAGTTCAGTTCTAGTTTCAGTTCTAGTTCAGTCTAGTTCAGTTCTAGTTCATTTCTAGTTCAGTTCTAGTTCAGTTTCTAGTTCAGTTCTAGTTCAGTTTCTAGTTTCAGTTCTAGTTCAGTTCTAGTTCAGTTCTAGTTCAGTGCTAGTTCAGTTCTAGGTTCAGTTTCTAGTTCCTAGTTCTAGTTCAGTTTCCTAGTTCAGTTCTACTTCAGTTCAGTTCTAGTTCAGTTCTAGTTCAGTTCTAGTTCAGTTCTAGTCAGTTCTAGTTCAGTTCTAGTTTCAGTTACGTAGTTCAGTCTCCTAGTTCAGTTTAGTTCATTCTAGTTCAGTTCTAGTTCAGTTCTAGTTCAGTTCTAGTTCAGTTCTAGTTCAGTTCTAGTTCAGTTCTAGTTCAGTTCTAGTTCAGTTCTAGTTCAGTTCTAGTTCAGTTCTAGTTCAGTTCTAGTTCAGTTCTAGTTCAGTTCTAGTTCAGTTCTAGTTCAGTTCTAGTTCAGTTCTAGTTCAGTTCTAGTTCAGTTCTAGTTCAGTTCTAGTTCAGTTCTAGTTCAGTTCTAGTTCAGTTCTAGTTCAGTTCTAGTTCAGTTCTAGTTCAGTTCTAGTTCAGTTCTAGTTCAGTTCTAGTTCAGTTCTAGTTCAGTTCTAGTTCAGTTCTAGTTCAGTTCTAGTTCAGTTCTAGTTCAGTTCTAGTTCAGTTCTAGTTCAGTTCTAGTTCAGTTCTAGTTCAGTTCTAGTTCAGTTCTAGTTCAGTTCTAGTTCAGTTCTAGTTCAGTTCTAGTTCAGTTCTAGTTCAGTTCTAGTTCAGTTCTAGTTCAGTTCTAGTTCAGTTCTAGTTCAGTTCTAGTTCAGTTCTAGTTCAGTTCTAGTTCAGTTCTAGTTCAGTTCTAGTTCAGTTCTAGTTCAGTTCTAGTTCAGTTTCTAGTTCAGTTCTAGTTCAGTTCTAGTTCAGTTCTAGTTCAGTTCTAGTTCAGTTCTAGTTCAGTTCTAGTTCAGTTCTAGTTCAGTTCTAGTTCAGTTCTAGTTCAGTTCTAGTTCAGTTCTAGTTCAGTTCTAGTTCAGTTCTAGTTCAGTAGTTCAGTTCTAGTTCAGTTCTAGTTCAGTTCAGTTCAGTTCAGTTCTAGTTCAGTTCTAGTTCAGTTCTAGTTCAGTTCTAGTTCAGTTCTAGTTCAGTTCTAGTTCAGTTCCAGTTCAGTTCTAGTTCAGTTCTAGTTCAGTTCTAGTTCAGTTCTAGTTCAGTTCTAGTTCAGTTCTAGTTCAGTTCTAGTTCAGTTCTAGTTCAGTTCTAGTTCAGTTCTAGTTCAGTTCTAGTTCAGTTCTAGTTCAGTTTTAGTTCAGTTCTAGTTCAGTTCTAGTTCAGTTCTAGTTCGTATATTTTGTGCTTCTCTGTGTTTGCCTTAATATTATGTTAATGGCAACATTTGTACCTCATTTGGTACAATTTCCTTTTGACAGGATATTGACATTTTGTTATAAGTTTTAAACGTCAAGGAATAAAGCAACATCAACAACAAAATCGTAAGGAAAAACTAAAATATATCCATACAATTTTGATGTGAAAATATATTTCATTTTTTTTTTTCCTCTCTTTGTCAATGACAGGAGCATTTTAAACAAATTAGTTAGTTGGTCTTTTTGTTGCTACAGAAGAATTTTCTTGATTACCAAGTTTTCGTGTCATGTTTTAATTTAGTTTTTATTTGAAAAATTAAATTGGTAAGAAAATGTACATAATTGGACGGCAGTTAGGCCATGAGAGCATTTGTTTGCACATTGAAGTTTTTTTTTTATTTTAACAAGTGTTAAGTTAATTAAATTGTAGCAAGGAATTTTTAAAGATATAATGAGGGGACTTCTGGTTTAAATTAAGTTTGATAAGGAGTAGATTAAAAACAAATTTATAAAGTTATTTTTTAGAGTATATTTATATTGCTTGCAATTATTGTTTAACCATTATAAATAGCGTTTGTTTACTTCTTCTTTTATGCATTTAAGTTTATTTGACAATATCCTGCTGATGTTCATTTACTTTCGAATTTATTTATCTATATATATAAAAGAGTAGCGTTACTGACTGACTGATTCATCATCGCACAGTCCAAACGGCTGAACCTAGAATCATGAAATTTTTACAGTAGATGTGTTTTTGGTTATGTAGATCCACTAAGGAGGGATTTTTGGAAATTTGTATATTTACGGGTATAAAGGGGAAAAACGGGTAAAACAGGTTTTCTTAATTATCTTACCAATATTAGTGATGCAAGAAAAATTTTAAATGTACCTGTATCTATTCTTAAAATAAGCAGATGGGTGTCTACTACTTTTTTGAAATTCGTACTTTTAAGGGGTAAAAATGTGTAACAAAGGTGATTTTGGTACCTTTTTGCCTCCTTATAACTTTTGAACTAATTAACATAATAAAATTTTTATAAATATTTTGGATACATCTCCAAAAAATTATGAGACATCTGTTTCGTACTTTTTTAAAATTCAGTCCTTTTTGGGTGTAAAAGGGAGAAAAATGGAATTTATGGTACTTTTTTTTAGCACATTAAGAAAACTTTTTCGGTTTATAGAATTATTCCTATTAAATTTACGGACTAACTCTGTAATATTTATTGTAATAAAATTTTTACTATTTCACTGGGGAAAAAAGTACCAAAAAGGGAAAAACGGGAAATTTAATTTTATTCAAACTCATTGAGCCAATTTTTATGAAATTTGAAGAAGTAGTTTATTTACTCATACAAAATAAGCCTTTGGTATATTATTTTGGAATTCGAGTACTAAGTCCTATATAGTACCAATTCGAGTATTTATATTGTTTGGTACTTTTTGAAAGCACTATTTTTCTGGAACAAATGCATGCAGATTTGAATCGTTTGAGTTTTATCTGTGATATATAGTTTTACATATATAGTTTTACATTAGGTAAATTTTATTCCACTTTTGGTACTTTTTCTTTCTTCAAATGGTACTCTTTGTATATTCTTTAATATGAATTCAAAACACATGATTATTAAACATACACGGTCCTCATTGAATAAGATTCTTTAAGAGAGAACTTTTTAGTACTTCTTATCTCATAAATGGTACTTTTTTAATTTTCTAAAATATTCAACCTAGGAACATTAATTTTAACATGTAAGATCTTGCCTGAATAATATTCTGTAAATGGGAACTATTTGGTACTTTTCTATTCTTCAAATGGTCCTTATTAAATGAGAATTTATTATTTTTGTACTTTTTCGTTTTTCCGATAGTACTTTTGATATTTTTACGATATTGAACATAGATATTGAAAATAAAATTTAAAATGTAGGGTCCTTAGTGAATAAGAATCTACTGAAAGGGACTTTTGGTACTTTTTCATTCATTAAAATTATATTTTTTGAATTGTATATAATATTGAACACAGAAACGTACAATTTTTGATTAAATGATAATCTATTAGAGGTATTTTATAGTACTTTTTTCAAATAGTACTTTCGATTAAAAAAATGTTTAATCAATTTTAATTTTCTATAAAAGTAAACAAAATTTTGTATGTATTTAATTTAAGTTAGGGTAGCGAAGCACCCAGGGTATGCTAGTATTTTATAAACATAGCCATATTTACGTATAGTTTTTACACGCAGAAAAAAAAATATGATAAAATATGTTTATAAATATTACTCCAATAAAATTACGGCAACCGAGTTTTTGTTGGTAATATTTTTAGGATATTTGCATTAACCATGTCCGATGAAACATTCATACATATTTTTCTCTGCATGTTTATGACATTTTGTTAACGATGACTTTTCTTTACGTTTTTGTAACAATTTATACGAAAAAGTTTAAACGAAAAAATATGAATTCTTAAATACCTTTTGTTGGTATTTGTAAAAAAATAAACCAAAATAACAAATACTCTCACAAAAAAATAACACAACAATGTTTTCATTTAAGTGACAAGCACGAAAACATTACAATAAATGTAACTTTATCGTTAAGAGAGTACAATACAATACAGACAAAAATACAACAACTCACATGTAGTATGTTTTTACATTGTATACACATCTATAAATGATAATCAGTTTACACAAGCAGTTGTCAATGGGTTTTTCATTAGGTACGATGGGTTTTGTTTTTATACCCATCATCAAGGATGGGGGTTATCGGTCCATATTAACCCTACTACCCCAAATTCCCTTTGTGGGTTGTAACGACACGTTTTTACCACTTGATGTTGAGTAAGGCTATGGGCTTCCAGGGCTTTAGTTAGTATCTATATTACATTCCGTGACGGATCAGCTGATTCGTGTTTTTCGTAAGCCAAAAACAAACTGGCTGTTTCATCACGGAACGTGGTAAACTATCTGAACCGTAAGAGATTTGACTTTCTTAAGATCATAGACAGATTGACACCGCTCTTTATTTTTCACGTTGTACACACGATCTCTTAAGGCGGGAAATACTATTGTACCAAGTTAAAATGCCATGACGAGAGTTTTATAACTCTGAATCTACTGAGTTGTCACTACTTCACCTTCGCTCAGGGAGCTGGCGAACAGCGCAACATTATTTCATTACTGTTGAGTTAGCGCGGCGCAACTTCTCGTATGTCTAATTAGGAGAGAGACAACTTTGAGAAAAGTTTAGAAGTGTAAACCCTCAAAGACGTCTGCACAACTACACAGGATACTAACGTGTATATGTACTCTCCACTATTGTTGGGTTAACGTGTCCAAAATTGGATAAACTTTGGTAAAGATCTATTGTACGAACTTATAACGCTATTACTAATCTACTGTGTTGTCACTACTTCACCTTCGCTCAGGGAGCTGGCGAACAACTTGACAGCATTTCAGTACTGTTGAGTTAGCACGACGCAACTTCTTGTATGTCTGATTAGGAGGGAGGCAACTTTGAAAAAAGTTTTAGAAGTGTAAACCCTCAAAGGTATCTGCACAACTACACAGGATAGTAACGAGTATAAGTACGCTCCACTATTGTTGGGTTAACGTGCCCCAAATTAGATAAACTTTGGCAAAGATCTCATAGTGAATGAGTTGGATATAAAAAAGGCGAAATTCAGTCTTAATTATTTAATTGAAAGATTTGTGTGTAGTTATTGAAACGATTTTTATTTTGAATTAATACATACGTTAATATTATTCACTTCTATTCAAATATTTCAAAAATAATATATTTCAAATAAACAACGTTCTTAATGGAAAACCCTTTATATACTTTGGAAATGTTTTTTGAAAAAAATTAAATTAAAGAGAAAAAATACTCATATAAATGAACACTTGTTAACACTTTTGTATAAAAAACAAAATGCACATGTTTTTATAATCTGCACCCTACACTCAGAGAAGTTGAACACATTTTGGTCAGACGTTGAAAACATTAGCAATAATGAACTCTTACCTTTAATACAATAGAACAACTATTTCCATACCACTTTCCAAGTTGACCTAGTTATATCCGTCCTTCTGACCACAAAATCATACCACTCCCCAGTGAAGTATAGCTAAATTTAGAAATATTTAGAAATATTTTTGAAAATTATTCAATTATGGTGAAACTTTATATAGACATCGTTACGATTTAGCAACTTCTTTTCGTTGATCTATCCATGCAAACTTTATAACCAAAGAACAGGTCTCAGTCACCAATGATTTTTTGCAAGAAAGTGATCATTTTCTCAGGCTCATATCTAGCAAACTGTTCTGAATTTTTAATTACTCTCTAAGGCGAAGTTGTAGCTCATGTCATAAAGAACGAAAATTGTAAACATATAACATCAAAAAAAAAAGTGAAAAGTTTTACTTTGCAATGCTCTTATTAACGACACCTGTACGTATACGTGTTAATAATTTATTGGTATTACAAATATTAAGTATACGCCTAATTTACACGTGTAAAAAATCGAATTTATTAAAATCTTTTGCGATTTTGATCTTGATGTTTATTTTTATTTGTATTTTCACAATTTTTGTTTTTATGACAAGAGCTAAAACTTTGAGCCCGATAACCTTTTGGTCTTTTATGAAGTAGAGGTGTCCGTATATGGTTATATTTTTAATGAACCTGATGAACCTTATACACGAATAGTCCTTAACTATTTCCATATCAAATTTTACACCTATTGGATCTGCCGTCTAGCTTTCACCCTAGTCTGCTCTTGTTAACATTTCTAATTCGAAAGTTCCCATCTTGTCTAACTTTTGTAGGAAGTCAAATATTTGACAATACCCTACTGCTATTTATGTATTTAATATGTCTTTTAATGTTGTTTACAGGACAGCGTTAGAATGTAAAGAGTCCTGTTTGTGCAAGTGTGTATTTATTGATCCTTATTAAGATACATTTACTTTTAATTGACTTCTTTTTTTCGAAGATTTAATGATAGAGTAAAACTTTAGTAGTAAATTGTTAAGAATACACATGGAATGGTAAAAGAGACAATAATGTTAATGCAATTACTTGTTGATAAGAGAAATGTTAAAATATTGATTGCTTTTTTTCACCTATAATAAATGCTCCCTATTTGTAAGTACTTATTAAAGTAGTGATTTGTAAGCTATCGTGTCAAGTACTTGCTGTTTGCAGTTGAAATATTGCTGATTTTTCTGTAATAGTCAAAGTTCCTCTGCTAGATTAGTTGATAGTAATTTAGACTATCGCTTTGGAAGTCATCGAACTCACGAAATTACTTCATTTTAACTCCCTATTTGTAAGTACTTATTAAAGTAATTATTTGTAAGCGATCGTGCCAAATACTTGCTGTTGCAGTTGAAAATATTGCAGATTTTTCTGAAATAGTCAAAGTTTCGCTGCTAGATTAGTTAACAATGTTTTAGACTATCCTTTCGGAAGTCATCGAAACACGACTTCCGAACCAAAACTCTGGTAAATGATATGTACCAAACTTCATCCTTTTATAGTAACTAAGTGTGTAAAGAATCTGAATTTTCATTTTCTAATTACATTCCGTGTAAGCTCAGTAGTCAACTATAGAATCCTTTTACCTAATAGCAATCTACCGTGAGTCGCTATCTTATCTTATTAATCATTTAATCAATTTTCTTGGAAATAAAAACTAACACAACCTAAAGCAATTAATTCAACCAGACAATGTACCAGCATTTTTTTTAAATTCTTCATATCCTTTAAGCTTTTAGCCTACATACGTGTATAAAGAAAATATCATGTCTTGTTTTAAAAAGAAAAAAAAAATAGACACATACGATGACATATGATAACATCTTAATTTAAATGGAATATGAAATATAATGTAAAAATGTAGACCTATGACCTCGCTAAAAGATTAAACATTACTACTTTCGCTCTAGAATCTACACACACTCTTGTACTTTCATACATTATATTAACGTATGAGTGCAGACACAACCCGGCAGTTCGAAGCTACTTTTCTTAACATTAGGTATAGTAACAACCTGTGAAGTGACTTCTTAAAGATTAAGTAAGGACTCTAAAGTATCGATTATGGTGCCGCTCAAAGACACTATCACGACATTTGTTATATGTTTATTCAAAAGATAACATTGACTCCATGCCTAAACTGCTGGGTCACCCCAACATAATAGTTGCATACTTAATACAAAGGGGACAAAAATTCGAAGCGAAAAACATCACGAAATTAAAATTTGTGCTCGTGTATGTGTGAGAAACTTTCTCCTCTAAGTATGTGATACAAAACTAAGCTTGTAAACATGTCACGTGTTTAATTATTTACGTGACTTGGCTGGGGTTTTAATGTTGCTAAAATGTAAGTAGTTTTTTTTTTCTCTTATTGTTCGTTTCCTTTTTTTTCTTCTATTTGTCATAGTATTACGAAAATATTGTTTGAGAGTGTGAGAATAGCGGCGTATTTATCACGCCTAATTTTATGTAACTATCACTCTAAAATGTCGCTAACATTAGAGAAATATGTATGTAATTCTCGAAAAGGAGTCTAGTTTGAAAAGTAGCTTAACAATGTTCTTCAAATACATAGGAATAACTAACGCTGCTTTAAAACAAAATTGATTTCCATTTTACTGTCAGCCGACCCTCTCGAGTATGTCTATTGTCATCTGTACACACGCTTACACTTGCGCCTACCATACGAAAAAAAAACAATATTTAAGCACAAATAAAGCTTTATTCACTATTTCCTTTTCCTTCCTGCTGCATTTACTTCGTAATGTTGCTAGTTTTTTTCTTTCTATATTATTTCCATTGTTTTTCTTTCGCTAACACATACACATGCATTTATATAGTTGTACAAAAACATACAAACATAGATAAACAACAACACATATTAAGAGGTTCCTGTATATTAAAGCACCTACGTACATATGTACAAACCAAATAAGAGACTAAAGAGGTTTATATGTATGTAAAAAAACCAACAATAACAACAACAAACTAACAAAATCCTGTCACTATCAGGTTACGAATGTATGAGAATGTTTTTAACTCATCTTGCTTTGTTCGAGTTTTTTTTTGTTGTGTCTCGAGCTTTAAGTCATTCTATCTGCACATGTATTATGTACATAAATACATTTGGTTTTGCACCTACACTACGAACTAAGCATTTGCTACATTTGCCCGTTAGTTAGTTAGTTAGTTAGTTAGTTAGTAGTTAGTTAGTTAGTTAGTAGTTAGTTAGTTAGTTAGTTAGTTAGTAGTTAGTTAGTTAGTTAGTTAGTTAGTTAGTTAGTTAGTTAGTTAGTTAGTTAGTTTAGTTAGTTAGTTAGTTAGTAGTTAGTTAGTAGTTAGTTAGTTAGTTAGTTAGTTAGTTAGTTAGTTAGTTAGTTAGTTAGTTGTAGTTAGTAGTTAGTTAGTTAGTTAGTTAGTTAGTTAGTTAGTTAGTTAGTTAGTTAGTTAGTTAGTTAGTTAGTTAGTTAGTTAGTTAGTTAGTTAGTTAGTTAGTTAGTTAGTTAGTTAGTTAGTAGTTAGTTAGTTAGTTAGTTAGTTAGTTAGTTAGTTAGTTAGTTAGTTAGTTAGTAGTTAGTTAGTTAGTTAGTTAGTTAGTAGTAGTTAGTTAGTTAGTTAGTTAGTTAGTTAGTTAGTTAGTTAGTTAGTTAGTTAGTTAGTTAGGTAGTTAGTTAGTTAGTTAGTTAGTTAGTTAGTTAGTTAGTTGTTAGTTAGTTAGTTAGTTAGTTAGTTAGTAGTTAGTTAGTTAGTTAGTTAGTTCGTTAGTAGTTAGTTAGTTAGTTAGTTAGTTAGTTAGTTAGTTAGTTAGTTAGTTAGTTAGTTAGTTCGTTTAGTTAGTTAGTTAGTTAGTTAGTAGTTAGTAGTAGTTAGTTAGTTAGTTAGTTAGTAGTTAGTTAGTTAGTTAGTTAGTTAGTTAGTTAGTTAGTTAGTTAGTAGTTAGTTAGTAGTTAGTTAGTTAGTAGTTAGTTAGTTAGTTAGTTAGTTAGTTAGTTAGTTAGGTTAGTTAGTTAGTTAGTTAGTAGTTAGTTAGTTAGTTAGTTAGTTAGTTAGTTAGTTAGTAGTTAGTTAGTTAGTTAGTTAGTTAGTTAGTTAGTTAGTTAGTTAGTTAGTTAGTTAGTTAGTTAGTTAGTTAGTTAGTTAGTTAGTTAGTTAGTTAGTTAGTTAGTTAGTTAGTTAGTTAGTTAGTTAGTTAGTTAGTTAGTTAGTTAGTTAGTTAGTTAGTTAGTTAGTTAGTTATACCCTACCCATAAAATTCGTGTAGGTTACCATTACCTCTTAACGTCGTTTGCTGCGACCAAGACGAGTCGCGGCGCGTCGTCTCCTGGTCCACTATGTCAACGTAAGCTAACATTAATGGCAAACAATAACTATTCCAACAGAAACAATAACAGAAAATTCTAAAAAAAAACTGTAAAACAAAATCTTTTGCACTCACTCAGTTTCACTCAAAGCCGTCAGTCAGTGAGTTTCAAAAGTCCGCCTGTCTGCCTTCTAATAGTGAAGAAAGCAAAAAGTGACTGACTTTGTTGGAAAGTGTTGAATTGTAGGTTAAGTGTAATTTAGAAAAATAACAAAAAATATAAACTTTTGTTTGTAACATTTCGTCTTTGTTTTCTTTTTTAGCCTTCTTGAATTTTATCTAGATCTTTGCTTTGCAGAGTGTTCAAGTGGGTTTGTTTATAACTGTGCACTACTGTCAGGTTTTATAATTTAATTGTGGCAGAATGTTAGATGTTCACAAAATTTAGAAAGTGGGGTCGGGTCGTTGGGTATGATATAGTACATACTGTTTCAAATAAGATATATTTTAAGTGCTTTTAAACGGTACATGTTTGTTTTACGATTAAGAAATGTTTTAGGAATTTGTTAAATAAAGTGTACTGGAGTTGTATAAGCTTAGTAATATTTTAAATTTATTTCTATAATTTCCCATTTTTTTTCGTAATTTAACTTTAACCAGTTTTAAATTTCATATTCACACAGTATTAAAAACTTATTGACTTTTACTTTTTTTCTAGTATTTATTTATACAATGCGTTAAAGTATTTCATATTGTGACCCATTTATTTTTGTTTATAGTGAAATTGTATTTATACTCAACATTCATACATAACATATATTTTTCAGTAGTTTAATATTTCTTTTCTATATAGTACCCATAATATTCCGGTGTTACAATTTCATATAATTTTCAATTTATTTTTACGTACATGTGTATGTGTATTTATTTCCTACTCTAACCACAGCTTGTCTGTACCCCTACCCATACAACAGATAAATATAAAATTTCATCATAAACAAGTATTTATTTTCATTTTTTATTTTGCCCAATATATTTAACCTTCACAAATACACAAAAATTTCTATTGAAATACACATATAGTCGGGCATGATCGACTACCTGACTTCCAGTATCAATGTCTATGAGTTTCAGATATTTCGGTCATTGAAAAGTTTAAGGGTTTGAGTTCAATTGTGGAAAAATGTTAAATTTTTGTGGAAAGCTTAATATTAGAAAACAAAACAAATGACTGCATTACTTTTAAGTACTATTATAATGCCTTACATATAATCAGATATATAATTACTTAAATTTCCTTATTCTCCTTACTACTAACTAACTAACTAACAACTAACTAACTACTACTAAACTAACTAACTAACTACCTAACTAACTAACTAACTAACTAACTAACTACTAACTAACTAACTAACTAACTAACTAACTAACTAACTAACTAACTAACTAACTAACTAACTAACTACTAACTAACTAACTAACTAACTAACTAACTAACTAACTAACTAACTAACTAACTAACTAACTAACTAACTAACTAACTAACTAACTAACTAACTAACTAACTAACTACTAACTAACTAACTACTAACTAACTACTAACTAACTAACTAACTAACTAACTACTAACTAACTAACTAACTAACTAACTAACTAACTAACTAACTAACTAACTACTACTACTAACTAACTAACTAACTACTAACTAACTAACTAACTACTAACTAACTAACTAACTACTACTACTAACTAACTAACTAACTAACTAACTACTACTAACTACTAACTAACTAACTAACTAAACTAACTAACTAACTACTAACTAACTAACTACTAACTAACTAACTAACTAACTAACTAACTAACTAACTAACTAACTACTAACTAACTAACTAACTAACTAACTACTAACTAACTACTAACTAACTAACTAACTAACTAACTAACTAACTAACTCTAACTAACTAACTAACTAACTACTAACTAACTAACTAACTAACTAACTAACTAACTAACTAACTAACTACTAACTAACACTAACTAACTAACTAACTAACTAACTAACTAACTAACTAACTAACTAACTACTAACTACTAACTAACTAACTAACTAACTAACTAACTAACTAACTACTAACTAACTAACTACTAAAAAAAACCTAACTAACTACTACTAACTAACTAACTAACTAACTAACTAACTAACTACTAACTAACTAACTACTAACTAACTACTAACTAACTAACTAACTAACTAACTAACTAACTAACTAACTAACTAACTAACTAACTAACTAACTAACTACTAACTAACTACTAACTAACTAACTAACTAACTAACTAACTACTACTAACTACTAACTAACTAACTAACTAACTAACTAACTACTACTAACTAACTAACTAACTAAACTACTAACTAACTAACTAACTAACTAACTAACTACTAACTAACTAACTAACTAACTACTACTAACTAACTAACTACTACTAACTAACTAACTAACTAACTAACTAACTAACTAACTAACTAACTAACTACTAACTAACTAACTAACTAACTAACTAACTACAACTAACTAACTAACTAACTAACTACTAACTAACTAACTAACTAACTAACTAACTAACTACTAACTAACTAACTAACTAACTACTAACTAACTAACTAACTAACTAACTACTAACTCTAACTAACTAACACTAACTAACTAACTAACTAACTAACTAACTAACTAACTAACTAACTAACTAACTAACTAACTAACTAACTACTAACTAACTAACTAACTAACTAACTAACTAACTAACTACTAGTCGAGTTTTTTTTTTCATAAAATATAAGTCCCCCACATTTTGGAAGTAGTAACAATGGCCCTCCTCAGTTTTCTTACGAGCATATTATGACACCACAAAAACCTACCTATTGTAGGGTATACACAATTTGTAGTTGTCGAGTGCTGTGTTTGTGCTGAACGATATATTTTCCAATAAATAATTAAAAAAAATTGGGGATACAATACAGTTGGAAAAATGTTTTTCGTGGTCTTAGCAATATTTCGTTTTTCAAAAGGTGTTAGCAATATTTCGGCATATTTTTCAGCAGCAGACATAATTTTCTAGAATTTCTAGTGGGGGATTCAATGAAATATTATATAGTTCGTGGCAAATTGCATAACGCCAATTTTTACCCTCCAGCATCAGATAATAAATGTATATCAGAAGTTTCAAAACGTATAAAAAAATCTTTGAAGACGTTCCACAAATTGAGAAGGAATCAAATGTTCTACAATATTCTCTAAATAATTATAATCGATAAATATATCATATTTCCAAGAGGTATTAGGGCTATGTATAAGCATCTACTATACTTATAAGTACAAAAATAAATATTAAGTATATATGTAAGTTCGAAATTTTGTGGTAAATATAATACAATAACAGTGTAACAAGTGAAAAGGAAATCAGTGAATTGAAAAAAAATGAACTACACACTCAACTGAACACGTAGGTCAGAATCGAACACATACGCATAAATAGATGAAATACAAAATTTAAAATCATACATACAAATATTTATGCTCTAAAGTGTGCAAATAAATATGAGGCAATGTAAAATATCTATGTATATGCAAAGTAGCAGGGACCTTTTTAATAAACGAATTGGAACAAAAAAAAAAAAGAGTAAAAATAACATGAATGGTAAAATAAGCTGCAACGAATAATAAAGATCCTGCTCTTTAGTGAAAAAAATATTTTTTTTTTAAATTAAATATATACCGATTTAAAAAAATGTCCAGAAGTCTTAACACAACTTTTTCCTTTGTAAATCGCTAAAACTATACATTTTATATACAAATTTGGGAAATTATGGGGAACTTTGTCACATCAAGTTATTTTGAATATTTCTATGTATTCTGATCACCCCAACACAGGCATTTGTTAAATCCTACTTTCATTTATAGGGTATACAATTCGTAAATCCCTACATATATAAAAATCTATAAAGGAAATCCACTTGTGGCAGTTTCCGTAGGTTAACCCACTTTCTGTTTTTTTATTAAAAAAATCGAGAATATAAAACAACTATTGATTTGGTTTTAAGTGATTTGCATGCATGAAACTCGTGCAATAATTTCCTTTACTTTTTAGTAAACCTTTTTTAAATTGTTTTTCCCTTCAAAATGACAACCATATACCATGTGATGATACTCTGTTGTGTGGCAAGATGAAAAAAAAAATAAAATAAAGGCAACATAAAGGACTCAGGAAAACATAGCAGTAAAGTGTGGCAAATTGGTTAAAAAAAAACTTGAAAAATATGTATGAATAGTCAAGCAATTTTAGTAGGTTTGGTAAATTGTAGACTTTTTCTTTTAACTAACTGACTGCGAGTTTGAAATAAAAAAAATATAGAGTAAAACCACTCTCAAAGTCTTCCAACTACATGGCAAATACATTTACTTATTTATATCTTTAAATTTCAGCTTCATTCTTTTAAGGGATTTTTCCTTTGGTTAAATTCATAAGTTACTTTGAAATTTCAGCAAAACTTAATCAAAAGCAAATCAAATACAACAAAGCAGACATTGCACATATGATAGGAGTGTATAAAGAACTTTTAAAGATAAGTGGATACACAAACAAATCCAGTAGTTTTCTCATAAAACTTGCTTAAAACACTCACGCACATAAAGATCCTGTAAAGGATTTTGCCTTCTTGAATGTGGGGATGTTTATTATTGATTTTTAGTGTAGGCATTGTTGGAACACTGGTTATGTGGTCGTTTTTAGAAACTTTATTAAAATTTATATTTTATACATTATAGCCCTATAGTGGGGAGAACATTAGTTGTTAGTCTGTCTGTTTTAGACATTTTGTTCAAGTTCTTAACATACTGAATCAGTTAATTTTCAAATTACACACATATTCGGTTCTAGTTCATTTCTAGTTCAGTTCTAGTTCAGTTCTAGTTCAGTTCTAGTTCAGTTCTAGTTCAGTTCTAGTTCAGTTCTAGTTCAGTTCTAGTTCAGTTCTAGTTCAGTTCTAGTTCAGTTCTAGTTCAGTTCTAGTTCAGTTCTAGTTCAGTTCTAGTTCAGTTCTAGTTCAGTTCTAGTTCAGTTCTAGTTCAGTTCTAGTTCAGTTCTAGTTCAGTTCTAGTTCAGTTCTAGTTCAGTTCTAGTTCAGTTCTAGTTCAGTTCTAGTTCAGTTCTAGTTCAGTTCTAGTTCAGTTCTAGTTCAGTTTGTTCAGTTCTAGTTCAGTTCTAGTTCAGTTCTAGTTCAGTTCTAGTTCAGTTCTAGTTCAGTTCTAGTTCTTCTAGTTCAGTTCTAGTTCAGTTCTAGTTCAGTTCTAGTTCAGTTCTAGTTCAGTTCTAGTTCAGTTCTAGTTCAGTTCTAGTTCAGTTCTAGTTCAGTTCTAGTTCAGTTCTAGTTCAGTTCTAGTTCAGTTCTAGTTCAGTTCTAGTTCAGTTCTAGTTCAGTTCTAGTTCAGTTCTAGTTCAGTTCTAGTTCAGTTCTAGTTCAGTTCTAGTTCAGTTCTAGTTCAGTTCTAGTTCAGTTCTAGTTCAGTTCTAGTTCAGTTCTAGTTCAGTTCTAGTTCAGTTCTAGTTCAGTTCTAGTTCAGTTCTAGTTCAGTTCTAGTTCAGTTCTAGTTCAGTTCTAGTTCAGTTCTAGTTCAGTTCTAGTTCAGTTCTAGTTCAGTTCTAGTTCAGTTCTAGTTCAGTTCTAGTTCAGTTCTAGTTCAGTTCTAGTTCAGTTCTAGTTCAGTTCTAGTTCAGTTCTAGTTCAGTTCTAGTTCAGTTCTAGTTCAGTTCTAGTTCAGTTCTAGTTCAGTTCTAGTTCAGTTCTAGTTCAGTTCTAGTTCAGTTCTAGTTCAGTTCTAGTTCAGTTCTAGTTCAGTTCTAGTTCAGTTCTAGTTCAGTTTCTAGTTCAGTTCTAGTTCAGTTCTAGTTCAGTTCTAGTTCAGTTCTAGTTCAGTTCTAGTTCTTCTAGTTCAGTTCTAGTTCAGTTCTAGTTCAGTTCTAGTTCAGTTTAGTTCAGTTCTAGTTCAGTTCTAGTTCAGTTCTAGTTCAGTTCTAGTTCAGTTCTAGTTCAGTTCTAGTTCAGTTCTAGTTCAGTTCTAGTTCAGTTCTAGTTCAGTTCTAGTTCAGTTCTAGTTCAGTTCTAGTTCAGTTCTAGTTCAGTTCTAGTTCAGTTCTAGTTCAGTTCTAGTTCAGTTCTAGTTCAGTTCTAGTTCAGTTCTAGTTCAGTTCTAGTTCAGTTCTAGTTCAGTTCTAGTTCAGTTCTAGTTCAGTTCTAGTTCAGTTCTAGTTCAGTTCTAGTTCAGTTCTAGTTCAGTTCTAGTTCAGTTCTAGTTCAGTTCTAGTTCAGTTCTAGTTCAGTTCTAGTTCAGTTCTAGTTCAGTTCTAGTTCAGTTCTAGTTCAGTTCTAGTTCAGTTCTAGTTCAGTTCTAGTTCAGTTCTAGTTCAGTTCTAGTTCAGTTCTAGTTCAGTTCTAGTTCAGTTCTAGTTCAGTTCTAGTTCAGTTCTAGTCAGTTCTAGTTCAGTTCTAGTTCAGTTCTAGTTCAGTTGTAGTTCAGTTTAGTTCAGTTCTAGTTCAGTTTAGTTCAGTTCTAGTTCAGTTCTAGTTCAGTTCTAGTTCAGTTCTAGTTCAGTTCTAGTTCAGTTCTAGTTCAGTTCTAGTTCAGTTCTAGTTCAGTTCTAGTTCAGTTCTAGTTCAGTTCTAGTTCAGTTCTAGTTCAGTTCTAGTTCAGTTCTAGTTCAGTTCTAGTTCAGTTCTAGTTCAGTTCTAGTTCAGTTCTAGTTCAGTTCTAGTTCAGTTCTAGTTCAGTTCTAGTTCAGTTCTAGTTCAGTTCTAGTTCAGTTCTAGTTCAGTTCTAGTTCAGTTCTAGTTCAGTTCTAGTTCATTCTAGTTCAGTTCTAGTTCAGTTCTAGTTCAGTTCTAGTTCAGTTCTAGTTCAGTTCTAGTTCAGTTCTAGTTCAGTTCTAGTTCAGTTCTAGTTCAGTTCTAGTTCAGTTCTAGTTCAGTTCTAGTTCAGTTCTAGTTCAGTTCTAGTTCAGTTCTAGTTCAGTTCTAGTTCAGTTCTAGTTCAGTTCTAGTTCAGTTCTAGTTCAGTTCTAGTTCAGTTCTAGTTCAGTTCTAGTTCAGTTCTAGTTCAGTTCTAGTTCAGTTCTAGTTCAGTTCTAGTTCAGTTCTAGTTCAGTTCTAGTTCAGTTCTAGTTCAGTTCTAGTTCAGTTCTAGTTCAGTTCTAGTTCAGTTCTAGTTCAGTTCTAGTTCAGTTCTAGTTCAGTTCTAGTTCAGTTCTAGTTCAGTTCTAGTTCAGTTCTAGTTCAGTTCTTGTTCAGTTCTAGTTCAGTTCTAGTTCAGTTCTAGTTCAGTTCTTGTTCAGTTCTAGTTCAGTTCTAGTTCAGTTCTAGTTCAGTTCTAGATCAGTTCTAGATCAGTTCTAGTTCAGTTCCACTTCAGTTCCAGTTTAGTACTTATTCAGTTCTAGATCAAATATTTCAGTTCTAGTATCATCTTTATATCTTATCTTAAAATCTTTGATATGGCCGTCTACACATTCTTTTTATTCTATTATATTTCGTTAAATCAAAATAGTTATTATTATACCGATAAGGATTGTGCTATCTTGTGCCTTTATTTATCTTCAAAGACTCAATGAATATATTGTGGTTGTTTTTATGATGTTTTTTAATACTTGTGGGTTTTTATTTATATCTGTGGTATTCCTTAAGATATACTGCTATTACTCTTGACTTTTTACATGACTCGTTGCTATATACTTCAAAATATTCTTGATTTCATTTTAAATACTGATAACTTTGATATATGATACTTATTATTATGGCTATGAACACAATTAGAGTGGGTGAAAAGAAATAAATCTTTATAGGATTGAGATTAAGAGACAAGTGATGTATGCCCAAATGTAGATGAGGTTTTATATTGTCTAAAAATATTAACATATAATTGTTATAAAAATAAAACGATTTCTTACATCTTACGGTTAATAAACTTTAAAAGTATTAAATTTATTTGTTAAGAATTTTGATATTTTATGAAAGTATTGTTAAAATTTTACCAAATTTTCATTTTAGAATTAAATAATATATTTCTGGTTTTTAGAAAATACTCTTATGGTAAAATTAATCCTTAATTGTGCTTAAAAAAGTCACCAAATTTTAATTTAAAAGTTAAAGTAACACAAAATATTATTTTACTTTTTTATTTGTTCAAATTCAATGATAAAACCATCATAAGTTTTAATTTTATTTCAGTTTTATATTAGTTTTTTTTTTACTTTTTGGTAAAACAAAATTTCAATAACATTTGGCTCAACATCTTTTGTATACTCTCAACAATGGTTTGATATTTTTGTAAAACTTTTTAAAAGTTACACAAATAAAGAAGTAAAAACTATATAGAAAAAAATCGTTATAATCATATTTAAATCCTTAAACAATTTTAAAGGAGAAGGGAAAGAAAAACAATCACATAGTTTTTTTTGAAGCCAAATAAATAAATTCACTCACACTTACTCATACGAAAAGAGCGCTCTCTGCTTGTGAACAGCATAGAATTATTGCATACTTTAAGGGTTACATTCTCAACTTGCAACTTGATAAAAAATTCTTCTACATTCAACATTTTTAGTATATTTGAAGTTTTTATTATGGATTTCTAGTTGGGTTTTAGTTTATTTAGTTTTTTCCTTTTTTTTTTTTGCTGTAATGCCCTCTATAATTCTCTTGAACTTTATAAACGAAATTCACTTTCATCATAGCAATACTCATATTTACAAGTTTTTTTTCTCCCCTCCTTTTGTTTTCTTGCTGCTGCTGCTGTTGTTGTTGGTGTTTCTGTTGCAACACCATCAACAACATCATTACCAACAGCGTCAACTTTATGCTGCAGTTCATATTTAGTGCAATTGTTGGTTCCATTAGTACCAGTTTAGTTGGCAGTAAGTAAGTGAATGAATATGCTGTTGAAGCATACTTCCCTAAAGCTGATGGCAACAACAACAACAATTACAAACAAAGTTTACCAATCAACAGCCAAGTAACCAACTAAAGTTCCCTGGCCTTAGATTTGAAAAATAAAAGCAGAGAAAAAGAAAAATTTAACAATTGCATGCAGTATTTGATGGTAGCTGACGGGGTATTCGTATAATGGAAATATTATAGGATCAAATATTTCAAAAAGCTTTTTTCACAAAAACTATAGTACAGATAATAGTTAATAGTAAAGCCTATAACATTGTCCATATTACAGTTCAGACAATGATCTAGATTATATTCCAGTATAGGGACAAGATTATAAACGAGACCATTTTATTAAAAATTACACTTACATTATCGCTAATAGAATCATCTTAGTACATCCCATACTACATCCTTAGTCCTGACTGAAGCCTGAAATGTGCTTTATACTACAGTCCAGACACCAATTCAGACAATGGACTAATTCAGTTCCTGTTCACTTCTAGTTCAGTTCTAGTTCCGTTCTATTTCAGTTCCTGTTCACTTCTAGTTCAGTTCTAGTTCAGTTCTAGTTCAGTTCTAGTTCAGTTCTAGTTCAGTTCTAGTTCAGTTCTAGTTCAGTTCTAGTTCAGTTCTAGTTCAGTTCTAGTTCAGTTCTAGTTCAGTTCTAGTTCAGTTCTAGTTCAGTTCTAGTTCAGTTCTAGTTCAGTTCTAGTTCAGTTCTAGTTCAGTTCTAGTTTAGTTCTAGTTCAGTTCTAGTTCAGTTCTAGTTCAGTTCTAGTTCAGTTCTAGTTCAGTTCAGTTCTAGTTCAGTTCTAGTTCAGTTCTAGTTCAGTTCTAGTTCAGTTCTAGTTCAGTTCTAGTTCAGTTCTAGTTCAGTTCTAGTTCAGTTCTAGTTCAGTTCTAGTTCAGTTCTAGTTCAGTTTCTAGTTCAGTTCTAGTTCAGTTCTAGTTCAGTTCTAGTTCAGTTCTAGTTCAGTTCTAGTTCAGTTCTAGTTCAGTTCTAGTTCAGTTCTAGTTCAGTTCTAGTTCAGTTCTAGTTCAGTTCTAGTTCAGTTCTAGTTCAGTTCTAGTTCAGTTCTAGTTCAGTTCTAGTTCAGTTCTAGTTCAGTTCAGTTCTAGTTCAGTTCTAGTTCAGTTCTAGTTCACTTCTAGTTCAGTTCTAGTTCAGTTCTAGTTCAGTTCTAGTTCAGTTCTAGTTCAGTTCTAGTTCAGTTCTAGTTCAGTTCTAGTTCAGTTCTAGTTCAGTTCTAGTTCAGTTCTAGTTCAGTTCTAGTTCAGTTCTAGTTCAGTTCTAGTTCAGTTCTAGTTCAGTTCTAGTTCAGTTCTAGTTCAGTTCTAGTTCAGTTCTAGTTCAGTTCTAGTTCAGTTCTAGTTCAGTTCTAGTTCAGTTCTAGTTCAGTTCTAGTTCAGTTCTAGTTCAGTTCTAGTTCAGTTCTAGTTCAGTTCTAGTTCAGTTCTAGTTCAGTTCTAGTTCAGTTCTAGTTCAGTTCTAGTTCAGTTCTAGTTCAGTTCTAGTTCAGTTCTAGTTCAGTTCTAGTTCAGTTCTAGTTCAGTTCTAGTTCAGTTCTAGTTCAGTTCTAGTTCAGTTCTAGTTCAGTTTCTAGTTCAGTTCTAGTTCAGTTCTAGTTCAGTTCTAGTTCAGTTCTAGTTCAGTTCTAGTTCAGTTCTAGTTCAGTTCTTTTTCTAGTTCAGTTCTAGTTCAGTTCAGTTTCTAGTTCAGTTCTAGTTCAGTTCTAGTTCAGTTCTAGTTCAGTTCTAGTTCAGTTCTAGTTTCTAGTTCAGTTCTAGTTCAGTTCTAGTTCAGTTCTAGTTCAGTTCTAGTTCAGTTCTAGTTCAGTCTAGTTCAGTTCTAGTTCAGTTCTAGTTCAGTTCTAGTTCAGTTCTAGTTCAGTTCTAGTTCAGTTCTAGTTCAGTTCTAGTTCAGTTCTAGTTTCAGTTCTAGTTCAGTTCTAGTTCAGTTCTAGTTCAGTTCTAGTTCAGTTCTAGTTCAGTTCTAGTTCAGTTCTAGTTCAGTTCTAGTTCAGTTCTAGTTCAGTTCTAGTTCAGTTCTAGTTCAGTTCTAGTTCAGTTCTAGTTCAGTTCTAGTTCAGTTCTAGTTCAGTTCTAGTTCAGTTCTAGTTCAGTTCTAGTTCAGTTCTAGTTCAGTTCTAGTTCAGTTCTAGTTCAGTTCTAGTTCAGTTCTAGTTCAGTTCTAGTTCAGTTCTAGTTCAGTTCTAGTTCAGTTCTAGTTCATTCTAGTTCAGTTCTAGTTCAGTTCTAGTTCAGTTCTAGTTCAGTTCTAGTTCAGTTTTCTCGTTCAGTTCTAGTTCAGTTCTAGTTCAGCTCTAGTTCAGTTCTAGTTCAGTTCTAGTTCAGTTCTAGTTCAGTTCTAGTTCAGTTCTAGTTCAGTTCTAGTTCAGTTCTAGTTCGGTTCTAGTTCAGTTCTAGTTCAGTTCTAGTTCAGTTCTAGTTCAGTTCTAGTTCAGTTCTAGTTCAGTTCTGGTTCAGTTCTAGTTCAGTTCTAGTTCAGTTCTAGTTCAGTTCTAGTTCAGTTCTAGTTCAGTTCTAGTTCAGTTCTAGTTCAGTTTCATAGTTCTTTCTAGTTCAGTTCTAGTTCAGTTCCCGGAAACACCATTCCTTGCAACACCCTATCATTGCAGATAAAATAGCAATTTTGCTGCTGGCAGCAGCATATTGTACAACTTGCATCTTTTTTTGTTGTTTTCCCATTTTCATAGCTTCTCATTCTCATCTTTCGGTATGAAAAAGTTTTTGACTTTTCAATAGTTGGAATTAGTTTTTATTTTCTAGATTTTTTTGTTTTACAATTGCTGTTGCAGCTGCAATTGTTTGTTGTTGGTTAAAGTCGGGTCATCCTCCTCTTTTTGTAACTGTGAAAGAACAATGATGAGTCTGTATTAAAGTTTTTAGTAGTAGAAAAAGATTTTGAGTCCCTCGCTCCACATACTTGTAACTTCTCTTGTCCCTTAATACGAGTTGGTAGTAAATGTGTATAGGGTATAGTGTATAGGGCTGAGGCCTGCTACTGTTTTTAGAATTTAATGTGATACTTGGTATAATGTTTTTTAATTTTCTACTGCTATGTGGCCATTGGTGTTGATTTTGTTGCATAAAGTCAGTCATTTTATATAAAGTCTTCGAAGTAGAAAATTATCCTGATTCTTTTTTTTTTTTTTTTGCTTTCACTTACATAGTTTTGTTATTTAGTTTAGTACAACAGTCATCTACAAGTGTTTTTAACAGTGTTCCTTCTGTGAGCATGATGCGTATTGCTGTTAACCCATTGGGGAAAATATTACGAATTTCAGGTTTAAATTCTGAACAACTTTTTATTGCAGTAGAAAACGTTATGAATGAAAACTTACCGCTATAACTTAGGCCAAGTTCAACAAGTTACCATGTCTAAGTGATCTAAATATATTTGTTAAAAAAAACAGTTAGTAAAATAAAATTGATTTAGACCCTAATATGTTTAGATAAAATGGGAAATCTGTTAAGTTTTTGTCTTATTCCACTTGTTAAAAAGACAATAATACAGATATACAAATAAAAATAGAAACAAAAACTAACAAGTGATTATTAAAAAATTCGGTAAAAGTTTTAAACCAAGATGAAGATGAATTTGTAATTTGTTTTTAATTACAGTACTGACGATCTCAACGAACAAAGCAGTAAAAAGAATAAAGCCGGTTAAAAATAAGCTGTATAAAAAAAGAAACAAATTAAAATTTCTTAATTTTTGATAGTTCAAAAATTACATATAAACAAATTTTAAATGTTTTTAAATTTAACAAATTCTCATAACTAATATTTCCCTTTATTGTTATAACTGCCTAATTCGTATAGATGTCCCCCAAAAGACCTCTAAATAATATTTGTTATCAAAAGAAAATATTCCCCTCTCTAAAAGAACGGGAGAGGGAAATGGTAACGAAAATATGCAAATATTCCATATTTATGTACAAAAACAGAAACAAAATATATTCACCGGAGAACAGAGGAAAACACATGTATTAGGATGGTATCTATTTTAAAGTTTCAATGAAATTTTTAAATAATCTTAAATAGAAACTAAACATGGGCTTAACTATAATATAGTCTGCACCCTAATCAAAATTCTGGGCTATAGTATAGACTGAAGTGAAGTTTTTAGTATAGACCAAGGTGTAGTCTATAGTCTAGTCTATAGTCTAGTCTATAGTCTAGTCTATAGTCTCGTCTATAGTCTAGTCTATAGTCTAGTCTATAGTCTAGTCTATAGTCTAGTCTATAGTCTAGTCTATAGTCTAGTCTATAGTCTAGTCTAGTCTAGTCTATAGTCTAGTCTATAGTCTAGTCTATAGTCTAGTCTATAGTCTAGTCTATGTCTAGTCTATAGTCTAGTCTATAGTCTAGTCTATAGTCTAGTCTATAGTCTAGTCTATAGTCTAGTCTATAGTCTAGTCTATAGTCTAGTCTATAGTCTAGTCTATAGTCTAGTCTATAGTCTAGTCTATAGTCTAGTCTATAGTCTAGTCTATAGTCTAGTCTATAGTCTAGTCTATAGTCTAGTCTATAGTCTAGTCTATAGTCTAGTCTATAGTCTAGTCTATAGTCTAGTCTATAGTCTAGTCTATAGTCTAGTCTATAGTCTAGTCTATAGTCTAGTCTATAGTCTAGTCTATAGTCTAGTCTATAGTCTAGTCTATAGTCTAGTCTATAGTCTAGTCTATAGTCTAGTCTATAGTCTAGTCTATAGTCTAGTCTATAGTCTAGTCTATAGTCTAGTCTATAGTCTAGTCTATAGTCTAGTCTATAGTCTAGTCTATAGTCTAGTCTATAGTCTAGTCTATAGTCTAGTCTATAGTCTAGTCTATAGTCTAGTCTATAGTCTAGTCTATAGTCTAGTCTATAGTCTAGTCTATAGTCTAGTCTATAGTCTAGTCTATAGTCTAGTCTATAGTCTAGTCTATAGTCGTCTATAGTCTAGTCTATAGTCTAGTCTATAGTCTAGTCTATAGTCTAGTCTATAGTCTAGTCTATAGTCTAGTCTATAGTCTAGTCTATAGTCTAGTCTATAGTCTAGTCTATAGTCTAGTCTATAGTCTAGTCTATAGTCTAGTCTATAGTCTAGTCTATAGTCTAGTCTATAGTCTAGTCTATAGTCTAGTCTAGTCTAGTCTATAGTCTATAGTCTAGTCTATAGTCTAGTCTATAGTCTAGTCTATAGTCTAGTCTATAGTCTAGTCTATAGTCTAGTCTATAGTCTAGTCTATAGTCTAGTCTATAGTCTAGTCTATAGTCTAGTCTATAGTCTAGTCTATAGTCTAGTCTATAGTCTAGTCTATAGTCTAGTCTATAGTCTAGTCTATAGTCTAGTCTATAGTCTAGTCTATAGTCTAGTCTATAGTCTAGTCTATAGTCTAGTCTATAGTCTAGTCTATAGTCTAGTCTATAGTCTAGTCTATAGTCTAGTCTATAGTCTAGTCTATAGTCTAGTCTATAGTCTAGTCTATAGTCTAGTCTATAGTCTAGTCTATAGTCTAGTCTATAGTCTAGTCTATAGTCTAGTCTATAGTCTAGTCTATAGTCTAGTCTATAGTCTAGTCTATAGTCTAGTCTATAGTCTAGTCTATAGTCTAGTCTATAGTCTATAGTCTAGTCTATAGTCTAGTCTATAGTCTAGTCTATAGTCTAGTCTATAGTCTATAGTCTAGTCTATAGTCTAGTCTATAGTCTATAGTCTAGTCTATAGTCTAGTCTATAGTCTAGTCTATAGTCTAGTCTATAGTCTAGTCTATAGTCTAGTCTATAGTCTAGTCTTTAGTCTAGTCTATAGTCTAGTCTATAGTCTAGTCTATAGTCTAGTCTATCTAGTCTATAGTCTAGTCTATAGTCTAGTCTATAGTCTATAGTCTAGTCTATAGTCTAGTCTATAGTCTAGTCTATAGTCTAGTCTGTAGTCTAGTCTATAGTCTAGTCTATAGTCTAGTCTATAGTCTAGTCTATAGTCTAGTCTATAGTCTAGTCTATAGTCTAGTCTATAGTCTAGTCTATAGTCTAGTCTATAGTCTAGTCTATAGTCTAGTCTATAGTCTAGTCTATAGTCTAGTCTATAGTCTAGTCTATAGTCTAGTCTATAGTCTAGTCTATAGTCTAGTCTATAGTCTAGTCTATAGTCTAGTCTATAATCTAGTCTATAGTCTAGTCTATAGTCTAGTCTATAGTCTAGTCTATAGTCTAGTCTATAGCTAGTCTATAGTCTGGTCTATAGTCTAGTCTATAGTCTAGTCTATAGTCTAGTCTATAGTCTAGTCTATAGTCTAGTCTATAGTCTAGTCTATAGTCTAGTCTATAGTCGAGTCTATAGTCTAGTCTATAGTCTGGTCTATAATCTAATCTATAGTCTAGTCTATAGTCTAGTCTATAGTCTAGTCTATAGTCTAGTCTATAGTCTAGTCTATAGTCTAGTCTATAGTCTAGTCTATAGTCTAGTCTATAGTCTAGTCTATAGTCTAGTCTATAGTCTAGTCTATAGTCTAGTCTATAGTCTAGTCTATAGTCTATAGTCTAGTCTATAGTCTAGTCTATAGTCTAGTCTATAGTCTAGTCTATAGTCTATAGTCTAGTCTATAGTCTAGTCTATAGTCTATAGTCTAGTCTATAGTCTAGTCTATAGTCTATAGTCTAGTCTATAGTCTAGTCTATAGTCTAGTCTATAGTCTAGTCTATAGTCTAGTCTATAGTCTAGTCTATAGTCTAGTCTTTAGTCTAGTCTATAGTCTAGTCTATAGTCTAGTCTATAGTCTAGTCTATAGTCTAGTCTATAGTCTAGTCTATAGTCTAGTCTATAGTCTAGTCTATAGTCTAGTCTATAGTCTAGTCTATAGTCTAGTCTATAGTCTAGTCTGTAGTCTAGTCTATAGTCTAGTCTATAGTCTAGTCTATAGTCTAGTCTATAGTCTAGTCTATAGTCTAGTCTATAGTCTAGTCTATAGTCTAGTCTATAGTCTAGTCTATAGTCTAGTCTATAGTCTAGTCTATAGTCTAGTCTATAGTCTAGTCTATAGTCTAGTCTATAGTCTAGTCTATAGTCTAGTCTATAGTCTAGTCTATAATCTAGTCTATAGTCTAGTCTATAGTCTAGTCTATAGTCTAGTCTATAGTCTAGTCTATAGTCTAGTCTATAGTCTGGTCTATAGTCTAGTCTATAGTCTAGTCTATAGTCTAGTCTATAGTCTAGTCTATAGTCTAGTCTATAGTCTAGTCTATAGTCTAGTCTATAGTCGAGTCTATAGTCGTCTATAGTCTGGTCTATAATCTAATCTATAGTCTAGTCTATAGTCTAGTCTATAGTCTAGTCTATAGTCTAGTCTATAGTCTAGTCTATAGTCTAGTCTATAGTCTAGTCTATAGTCTAGTCTATAGTCTAGTCTATAGTCTAGTCTTAGTCTAGTCTATAGTCTAGTCTATAGTCTAGTCTATAGTCTAGTCTATAGTCTAGTCTATAGTCTAGTCTATAGTCTAGTCTATAGTCTAGTCTATAGTCTAGTCTATAGTCTAGTCTATAGTCTAGTCTATAGTCTAGTCTATAGTCTAGTCTATAGTCTAGTCTATAATCTAGTCTATAGTCTAGTCTATAGTCTAGTCTATAGTCTAATCTATAGTCTAGTCTATAGTCTAGTCTATAGTCTAGTCTATAGTCTAGTCTATAGTCTAGTCTATAGTCTAGTCTATAGTCTAGTCTATAGTCTAGTCTATAGTCTAGTCTATAGTCTAGTCTATAGTCTGTCTATATAGTCTATCTATAGTCTAGACTATAGTCTAGTCTATAGTCTAGTCTATAGTCTAGTCTATAGTCTAGTCTATAGTCTAGTCTATAGTCTAGTCTATAGTCTAGTCTATAGTCTAGTCTATAGTCTAGTCTATAGTCTAGTCTATCTAGTCTATAGTCTAGTCTATAGTCTAGTCTATAGTCTAGTCTAGTCTAGTCTATAGTCTAGTCTATAGTCTAGTCTATAGTCTAGTCTATAGTCTAGTCTATAGTCTAGTCTATAGTCTAGTCTATAGTCTAGTCTATAGTCTAGTCTATAGTCTAGTCTATAGTCTAGTCTATAGTCTATAGTCTAGTCTATAGTCTAGTCTATAGTCTAGTCTATAGTCTAGTCTATAGTCTAGTCTATAGTCTAGTCTATAGTCTAGTCTATAGTCTAGTCTATAGTCTAGTCTATAGTCTAGTCTATAGTCTAGTCTATAGTCTAGTCTATAGTCTAGTCTATAGTCTAGTCTATAGTCTAGTCTATAGTCTAGTCTATAGTCTAGTCTATAGTCTAGTCTATAGTCTAGTCTATAGTCTAGTCTATAGTCTAGTCTATAGTCTAGTCTATAGTCTAGTCTATAGTCTAGTTATAGTCTAGTCTATAGTCTAGTCTATAGTCTAGTCTATAGTCTAGTCTATAGTCTAGTCTATAGTCTAGTCTATAGTCTAGTCTATAGTCTAGTCTATAGTCTAGTCTATAGTCTAGTCTATAGTCTAGTCTATAGTCTAGTAGTCTAGTCTATAGTCTAGTTTATAGTCTAGTCTATAGTCTAGTCTATAGTCTAGTCAATAGTCTAGACTATAGTCTAGTCTATAGTCTAGTCTATAGTCTAGTCTATAGTCTAGTCTATAGTCTAGTCTATAGTCTAGTCTATAGTCTAGTCTATAGTCTAGTCTATAGTCTAGTCTATAGTCTAGTCTAGTCTAGTCTAGTCTATTAGTCTAGAGCATTGTATGATCCATATTTGTAGTTTGCAGACTATAGTCCAGACTGTAATAATCCAATGCCTCTGAAGTAAAAATCACCCTATTATGCATCTTCATTATAAATATACATATATATGCAGCTCTATCTGGGCCCCCAGAGTAAAGAGGAACTTCAAGAGATAAGTGTATAAGCATGAATAAGAGTTTTAAGTAGAAAAGCTAAACTAAGGTGGAGAAAAGTAAAAGTTTAAAAAACTAAAATTATGAATTATGCATAAGAAGGAAAAAATTTTAAACCATAAACAAAGTTACCAGATTTTTGAAGAACTTTTATTACAAGTGAAAGAGGAAAATTTTATTAAAAAACTCTTGTAATTAATAAAATTTGTCCCCAAATTTTCGATCTGGCTTTCTTTTGGGTCACATTGCAGTTACAGAGGAGTTGCAAAAAATGTTCTGAGAAAAAATTTAAACGGCTCTTAAACAATTTTCTACATTAAAAAAATACATTCATATTCATATTAAAAAAGTTTTAATAACATTGCCTGAGGAAATACATTTGTTAAAAATAAAGAAAAGAGAAATCTCTTTTGAATTTTTACTTTTAATGTTGTCATTTGTTCAATGGAGTTTCATGTGATAGCAGGGGATCATAAATATCAATTGGGAATGAATGAATGATTCACAATTTTTTATTCACTATGAGTTGGTAAGGCACCGTCATAATCATATAAACTTGAGCTGAGATTAGAAAACTTAGGGTCTCCAGAATAAAACACATATGTTCTTAAGCAGCAAGTATTTCTTAAGAAATAAAATAAACAGCTTGATATTTACCCCAGTTTTCCGTCCAAGAAATTAATCTACTAAAAGTTTCGAAATCTTTACTTAATAGTGCTTAACTTTACTCCCCTTCTAAGCCCTATAAATCATTGTTATCATTATTGGCCGACTGTGAATACCCTGCTACTAATTGCTTTTAATTTATAGGCCGTTTTGGTGTTGTCGTTTCGTACTTTATCCTTTTGCATAATATGCCTCTAGAGAATTCTCTCCTGTTTTGAAGTAATAAGTACACTCTAAACTTTGCAATGTGTGTAATATCGTGAAGCATTTTTTTCTGGAAGAGAAATGAAAAGGAAATTCATAAAAAACACATAAAAAATGTTGGTCCTCCCCCACATAGTCCTACATATCACAAGGATACGATTTTTTATTTTTGACAATTTTTATGTAAAACAAATAAATGCTTCTCGTAGGTTTTCTACAATGAGGGAGAGCAAACAAAATGTTGCAGAAAAAACATCTATATATAGAACAGAAATGGGGGTTTTACAAAATCCTAAGATTGGCTAACCCATACATAAACTTGTTAAACTTGAAGGATGTTTTCTAAGAATACGTATAAAAGGGAACTAAATATTATGCAACCACTCCTATAAACCTATGTGTGTGTTTGAATGAGTGCTTTGCCCACTACTGCTTTAGAGTATGAATGTTTATGAGTTGTGTTTTAGGGGTTTTTTGTCATTCTTTATTTTTTTTTATTTCTTTCAAGCTTCCTGTCTTCCTTTTGGTCTTTGCTTTTGTTTTCATGGTAAAATGTTTCTTTTTTTTACTTCCACTTCCTTTCTACCATGAGCGTGTGTGTGTGTTGTATTGTGTATTTAATAAGATTTGACTAAGCCAATTACCATCCTGAATGGTGTGTGAATTGTGTCGAGACATTCGAAAGAACTCCCTCATGTACACAACATTCAAAAATGTCTAATGGAAATATTGTTGATGCTGTTGTTTTCAACTTGACAATAAGAAACTGAAAAAAAAGCTGAAATTTAAAACAAAAAAAGTTAAAAAAAGAAATGAACAATACAAAGGAAAAAAGATAACTGGAAAAAATTGTTAATAATGATATAGAAAATGAAAGGGAATTGTATTTGTAGAATAAAAGTCATTTTTAAATAGCAGAAGGAAACAACAAAGTTCAAAAAGTATTTGTTACAGTTTTACACACACATACGCATTTATATATTTCAATATACAATGGAGAGCAAAAATTAGGCTAAACCTCCTAAGAGAGATCTGTTATACCATATAATACGATGTACATGTATTACATCAGATCCAAAAAGATACATATAGGCTGCTAACAGATCTATGATGGCTAATGTCTTTCATATTCAATATTTTCCAATCATTGTTCTAAGAAAGGAAATATCTAAATATATCCACATGCTCCAGGTAAAGCTAAGACAACTCAAGAATCTCGGATTTAATCGTTCTCACGAGGTGACCTTAATGAGAGTACGGAAACTCTCGTTAGGGTAACCTTATAGGATTTTAATGATCCATTACATTATTTTATATGACCATATGGTCATATTGCATCGAACGGTTTGGCATTTTTCAGATTACCTTCATCGAGCTTCCTTCTCTTTATAACAACCTTTGCTATGACAGATCAAGTGTCGAGAGTTTCTCTGTTCTCTTCGCATGATCTATATGTATTGGTATCCGCACATCCAATTGTATATAGTTGTCCCGTCCTCGCACATGTTTTCAATTCAGCAGTCGTTGCATCGAATGATCAAATATATTAACCTCTGCTGGAGCCGTAAGCACGGAATACCAGTGAAGGATCCCATTTTGTATTTCAGTTTAGAATCACTTGTGTAACAAACCTATTTTGATCCGGTATTTACTAGACATATCCTGGATAAATCCTATTATGACAAATTTACAAAAACGGATCAGGCTGCCAGATAACTGCAGCACATTTCAAGCGAAAGTAATGGCCATTAAAGTAGCCGCGGCACAGTATCACCAGATATTAGTCGAAAATATCCTTATACTTAAACCGGTCATCAAATTCCTTGAAAATGTGTAGACCACTACACGAGACATTCATCGGTAACTCTTTCAAGGGTTCCTGGACTTATATGGCAGCCTAAGAGCTGATGCCTTGGTTAAGGCGGTCTCTACTCTGAATTCTAGGCAAATTCACTCTAACATTGTACAGAGATCAAAAATATTTGGTCTAAGTTCAGCGTTACCCTTAACAGGCTGCACCTAAGAAACCTCATAGCAGGCAAACACGCCAGAAGATTAAAATTTCCTTACAATGATCTTCTTTGTCTCTGCTCTGCATTTAATGAACTAAGTCGGAAAGAGTTTGGTTATCGAACACTAACGGACAACTTCCTGATTGTCTAAATGTGATTTGGGCAACATTTATCAGAGCAACGAATTGCCTTGAAAGCAACGTTGTCCAATCGGATTACGAATTAATTGGTGCTATCACAAATGATATCACAACGGGACCTATAACTGGGTATATAGGTGCCTACTGCAACTCTAATGTTCCACAAGCTCCTTTGTTTATGACATCAATGTACATTGTTCCATCAATTTATGTTTCTGGTATGCAAAAGGCTTCGTCGGGTCCAATATTATTAATTCGCTTGAAGATACTCTTATCATTATGCGAAGTTCTACTCGCTATATCCAGGAAGCAAAACTTTCCGATATATATGTACCGTTTAAAGCTATAAAAGACAGAAACTGCGTTCAGAAGACAAACCATTTGTTTTGAAATGTTTCCAGAACATAGAAAATTCATGCGATCAGTTCCTGCGTTTGCTGTTAGTCTTAAACGTACATTTCATTGTGCTTCATCAACCAGCTCCAAAGTTGTTAGTAGTGTCAGAGAGTCTTTCGACAGATAAAAATATGTAAGGTGTATTTAGTCACTGCCTTGCTTCAACTCTATTGCATCCGATGTTGACGATCATGTTGGGCGAAAAACGACATTGATATGATTTAATCGAGAATCTTTGTTTTGAATCGTCCAATGTCCCTGAATTGAAGCTACATGTATCAGATCTTTATTTATTTAAACCATTTGAATATAATATTTCGTCTCATTCCGGTGAAGGTTTATTTGGATGACTTTATTTATGGCGCCCAACTAAACTGTATTCTTTCGAATTGAGTATTAGTGACTGTAGAGGGAGGGCATTAGTTAAATTCATAGAGCGAAGAGGTGATCCAATGGGCACCTTCCTAGTTTTGAAGGATACTCCTAGTGCACCATTGTTGATATCCTTGTCGGATCTAGCTTTAACAGCATTTCCAATGGACACTTTTCCAGTATCAATGGAGTTATTTAAACTGTATTTTTGCGAAATAGAAAATTTTCCTTGCTGTTAGGGTATGACTCTTTCAGTTACCCTGTATTGGCTAGTGATGATGTGGACACCATCGTTGGTACTTCGATCTACCTGTTGGGGCTAAACTCAACATTTCCATTGCGCACCTTCCTACTTCGGAAGTATACACCTATTCTGTTTTGCTAGTTAGTGATGACATCTTTACTATAAGGATTTAAATCCTCCAGATAGCCGGCAATGTATGCAAAAGGAGGGCATCAGTTAAATTCATAATGCAAAGAGGTGATCCAATTGGGCACCTTCGTAGTTTTGAAGGATACTCCTAGTTTTTGGTTTGCTAGTTTGTGATCACTTCTTTGCTCTTAGGATTTGAATCCTCCAGGTTGACGGTAGTGACTGTAGGGGGTAGCAGTTAAGTTCAAAGAGAGAAGAGGTGATCAATAACTTCTTGCGAGTTAGTGATCACCTATTCACTCTATGAATTTAACTTTTCCATGTTGAATTGTAGTGGCTATTGATGCTGTGGATGCAGTCATAGTACTTCGGTATTCTTATAAGGGCTAGTGGAAGAAACCCTTTCAATAGGTGACTTTTCAATTTTTAAGATGAGAGCACTATGGACGAATTAAATTATACAGCCTTGGAGATTAGACATGAAAAGTTCCAATTTTTAAAATGAAACTGTTCTAGTTATCATCTTTACTGTTCTTTAAACATAAAATATCTTCCTTTTATTCTCTTACTTATATCCTAGATATTATTACTCATTAATGATAACATTGGTGACGATGACAATGACACAATTGATAATCATGACTATAATTTTCTTAATAATGATGTTGTTTGTCTCAGCAAACTTGTGGTGGTTTTGAAAAAAGAAAAAAATAAGGAAACAAGTAAGATATTATAGTAGGGCGAGGCCGACCATATAACACCCTACACCTGTTTCAAAACTAAAATGTAATTTAGTTTTCATAATAAAGCATTTAAGTTGAATTTTACCTTGCCTCAGATATACTTAAGCCATTTATTGTTAAATTAGCATACCCTGGGTGCTTCGCTACCCTACTTAAATTAAATACATATACAATTTTGTTTACTTTTATAAAAAATTAAAATTGATTAAACATTTGTTTAATGTTTCAGTTTTATACGTTCAATATCACGTGATTAAATTCGCATTCAGTAAGAAGCTGAATACGAAAGTACTATTGAAAAAAAGTACTATAAAATACCTCTAATAGATTAATATTTAATCAAAAATTTTATGTTTCAGTGTTCAATATTATATACAATTCAAAAAATACAGTTTGATGAATGAATGAAAAGTACCAAAAGTACCTTTCAGTAGATTCTCATTCACTAAGGTCCTTACATTTTAAATTTTATTTTCAATATGTATGTTCAATATCGTAAAAATATCAAAAAGTACCATCGGAAAAACGAAAAAGTACAAAAATCTCTCTCAATAAATTCTCATTTAATAAGGACCGTATGTTCCGGTTAACCATTATAAAAAATCTAAAAGGTACCATTTGAAGAATAGAAAAGTACCAAATAGTTCCCACTTACAGAATACTATTTAGTCAAGACCATGTGTATGTTAAAATAATGTTCCTAGGTTGAATATTTTAGAAAATTAAAAAAGTACCATTTATGAGATAAAAAGTACTAAAAAGTTCTCTCTTAAAGAATCTTATTCAATGAGGACCGTGTATGTTTAATAATCATGTGTTTTGAATTCATATTATAGAACATACAGAGTATCATTTGAAGAATGAAAAAGTACCAAAAGTGGAATAAATTCTACCTTAGTGGAAAGTACTAATAAAAATAGTACAATTTTTCCCTTTTTCGCTTAGAAATATACTTTTTTGAGAATTAAGTTTACAAAATGTTCCGTACTTATGTAAAACTATATATCACAGATAAAACTCAAACGATTCAAATCTGCATTCATTTGTTCCAGAAAAATAGTGCTTTCAAAAAGTACCAAACAATTTACTCGAATTTGGTTAATACTCGAATTCTAAAACAATATACCAACAGCTTATTTTGTTTAAGTAAATAAACTATTTTTTAAAATTTAATAAAACTTGGCTCAATGAGTTTAAATAAAATTAATTTTCCCGTTTTTTTTCTTTTTGGTACTTTTTTCCTCAGTGAAATAGCAAAAATTTTATTACAATAAATATTACAGAGTTAGTCCGTAATTTAATAGGAATAAATCAATAAACCGAAAAAGTTTTCTTAATGTGCTAAAAAAAAGTACCATTAATACAGTTTTGTCCCTTTTACACCCAAAAAGGACTGAATATTAAAAAAGTACGAAACAGGTGTCTCATAATTTATTTATAGAAATTTTATTATGATAATTAGTTCAAAAGTTATAAAGGGCCAAAAAAGGTACCAAAATCACAATTGTTACACATTTTTACCCCTTAAAAGTACGAATTTTAAAAATATACCAGACACCCATCTGCTAATTTTAAGAGTAGATATAGGTGCATTTAAATTTTTTCTTGTATCACTAATATAAGATAATTAAGAAAACCTGTTTTACCCGTTTTTTCACCTTTTTACCCGTAAATGTAGAAATTTTCAAAATCCCTCCTTAGCGGATCTACGAAACCAAAAACACATCTACTGTCAAAATTTCATGGTTCTAGGTTTAGCCGCTTGGGCTGTGCGATGATGAATCAGTCAGCCAGTAACGCTACTCTTTTTATATATATAGATAAAATTGTGGACATTTAAGTAAAATTTTGAAGGGGGCTATGGTCAAATGAGACCCTATAATTATAAAATAAAATTCATGACGGACATCAAGGCTAGTATAGAACTTGGTTTTGCAACTTTTTGTCGAGATACTAGTATATTAAACATAATTATGAACTTGAACTTGACCTTATTCGTCGGGTTAAGTTGTACTTTAACCATCGTCTCCGGTACCATAGAAGATCATGTGCCAAATTTCATTGAATTATCTCCAAAATTGCGACCTGTAGTTTGATTACAAGGTTTACATGGACTGACGGACATAGCTAAATCGAAAATGATTCTAAGCCGATTGCTATAATTTAAGGTGTAGGACCAATATTTTTGTTCGTTACAAACATCAGCACAAACGTATAATACCCTCCCCACTATAGTGGTGTAGGATACAATTGTACTTCAACTACTAGTATTATTTTCAAATAATGTTTATTTGTTGATTCTTATAAAATCATTTCAAATATTATTAAAGAAATGGGGGGAAAGCTTTACGAAACAAAAGAATATTTTAATAAAATTTTTAATATTTTTTTCGTTACACCATATGGTGGTTGATTTTGTATTAATAAAAAATGTTGAAGGGTTTCTATTTAAAAAAGATTTCGCTCCCCCTTTTTTTGGAAATAAAATTAAATATTTTAAATTGCAGTCATTAAGTGAATATTGTGTTGTTGGTAGAAAATAACAAACAAATTTAATTTTCTTTAGAAATTCAAGCAAAAACTAAATATGTAATTGGGAAAATTGTTAGGTTCCGTAAAGTCTATATAATTAAGTTTTAGGGGAAAAACAAATAAAGTTAATTTAACCAGAAAGTGTTATTAGAAATTATATAAAAGTTTAGATTTGAAAAATTTCTTAAAAATTAAATAATTTTAAAAGGACTCAATAAACTTAGTTTTTTTTCTTACTGCTATTAACTATTATTCCACTATTAATGACATTAATTTATTAACAAAACTCTTTTTTATGCAGTTTATTTGCCAATTACTTTAATAGATCAAATAATTAGCAAATACTTACAAAGTAATTTCTCTAAGTGTTTGAATACAAAAGGGCGTTACAGTGCAGTAGAGAGTAAAACAAAGATTGAGTTTCAAAACGAATTTTTGTTGTTTTTATTTATAACAATTTCTATTTTTATTGTTCTTTCTATATTTCTCCTTCATAATTGTTTTAATTTGTGTCTGCTGTTATCAATTTTCTGTAATTTTCTTTAATTCCTTGTTATTACTTTATTCTCTTTGTAATATCTTTTCCTATTAGTTTATAAACATTTGGTTTATATATTAAATTAATTTGCTTGTTTGCTTTTATTTATGTATTTACATTTCATATAAATATATATTTTATTTTGTTTAAAAACTTACAGATTTATTTTTTAAGTAAAACACAAATACATTATTGTTAAGAGTCTTTAGAGATTAAATGATTTATAAAATGTTTTAATTCTTTTGTGTTAAGGTTTTTATTATACCAACTAGTAACTTTTAAAATATTTTAAATTTTAACAATTCATAATTTAATTTAAATATTTACACCAGCTTTTAAAGGGTTAAACATTTTTTTTTAAATAATTTCAAGGTTATTGTTAAAGAAAAGTAAATAAAACAACAATAACAAATAGTTTAAAATTGATTTGAACAAAATATTCAATAACAGGTTGAGTAAAATTATTAATTGAAAAAGAGTACATAAAATTAAAGGGAAAGAGAAAGGGACTAATGTGTGAGAGGGAGAGAGAGTTTGCATACAGCAAAGCTAATTACATTTCAATATGCTAAGTAACAATTGGATTACAATCGGGACGTTTAGCGACAGAATACTTAAGTTTTGCCTACTACATACATATATAGTCACTTACATGCAGGCTTGTTGCATTCTATATAAAAAACCTATAAAGTTTTTGTCCACTGTAGTTGTGGTTACAATTGCAAACTAGCTGTTATGATTTATTTTAATGAAAAGTGGTTAATTTTTTATTTGTCATATTAAAAGGTTTATTTCCCAAGATCGTAACCTCACTTTTAACTTTTTTTGTTTTATTGCGCCCGCCATAAGCTGTATTTAGGGTTCTATAGTTGAAACAAAAAGTCGACTTTTCGACTTTTGCATTTTATGAAAAGTCGATTTTTCGATTTTTTTCAATAATTAAAAGTCGACTTTTAGTATTTTATAAATAGTCCACTTTTTGCATTTAGTTAAAAGTCGACTTTTCGACTTTTTGCTTTTTATGAAATTCATAGTTATTTATAAATAGTCGAATTTTCGACTTCTCGACTTTTTACGACTTTTTGACTATTTTAGAGTTTTTGACCTTTTTTCCAACTTTTTTTTTTCAAATTTTCGACTATTTTTGAAATTTTTCTACTATTTTCGAGTTTTCGACTGTTTTCGTATTTTTTCGACTTCATCCTACTTTTCGATTTTTTTCGAGTTTTTCCAACTATTTTCGAGTTTTTGACTTTTTTCGGCTATTTTTAAATTTTCGACTATTTTTGAATTTTTTCTACTGTTTTCGAGTTATCGACTTTTTCCGACTATCTTCGACCTTTTCCGACTTTTTACGACTTTTCGACTATTTTCGACTTTGCGACTTTTTTCGACTTTTATTTACAAATTTACATAGATAGTCGAGTTATCGACTTTTTTGGAACAAAATAGTCGACTTCGACTTTTCGACAAAGAGTCGATTGTTTGATTATTCGAAAGTCGATTATAGAACCCTAGCTGTGTTCGACTATTTTCGACTATTTTTGGCATTTTTCTACTATTTTCGAGTTTTAGATTTTTTTCGAATTTTCGACTTTTACCTACTTTTCGATTTTTTTCGGCTATTTTCGAGTTTTTGAATTTTTTCGAGTTTTTTTAAATTTTCGACTATTTTTGACTTTTTTCTACTATTTTCGAGTTTTCGACTATCTTCGACATTTTCCGACTTTTCAAATTTTTACGACTTTGCGACTTTTTTCGACATTTATTTACAAAGTCGACTTTTCGACTTTTTTCATAGACGATAGTCGAGTTGTCGACTTTTTTAGTCGACTTCGACTTTTCGACAAAGAATCGATTGTTTAATTATTCGAAAGTCGATTTATAGAACCCTACTTGTGTTGCGCAGCACAGTGGGGCTGAGGTAAATAGTTTTATATCTGATCGATATAAAATGGATCTCATTTAGAGTGGCACTATTGGGGCACAAAGTAGGGTCTTAACTACTATATATCTACCACCAAAGCGTAAATGAGAGTTTATTAAAAAGTTTAATGATTCAGTAATGGACCGGACTCTTCAGAATTTAAAATAGTGAATAATCCCTGCAAAAATTGAGACTACTACGCACACACGTGTAAAGAGTACTCTTCCAAGGGCTGAGACTGGTTCAAAAGTAATCCAAAATATATGGAAAAAACATACCACATTAAACGTTGTGATGTCTTAAGTGAGGATCCCTTGCTCCAATTTTGGGTGTAAATGATCCGTAACATGATCCTATGTAATGCATGTTGTTTTCAAAAGGAAAATAAACATGATCTAACCTGCATTGTAAAGGACTACTAAACGGATCTTGTACTCCAATAATGTTTTGGGATTACCTAAATGGATCATGTACTCTAATAATGATTGCAGGGATATTGTCCAAAAAAGTAAAACTTAAATAAACTGTTTTTCAGAAATATTGGACGTTCTGAAATGTTCCGAAAATTTTGATTTATATAAAACTAGTTTTTATCGATTTTCATCCCTATAATTTAATTTTTAAGTCAGTTATGTACCACTAAGTAATTTTCTGAGATGGACCTTTTATGGTCCTATAAATGGCTCAATTATGGACCGATCCAATTTGGTAGAGAGAATTATGTTCCTACAAAACTAGTTTAAATCGAATTGTTGTGTTATGAGCGTAAAAGTCATTTTCTGAAGGAAACCTTTTATGGGGCTTAGGATCAATTATGGACCAATCTTCATAAAACTTGATAGACATAGTTTGGTTTCTATAGAACTTGTTTTGGTCTAATTTCATAATGTTGAACCAGTTGTGATCTTTTAACTCATTTTCTGAAGGGACTAGGACTAATATGTTTGGGTTAAGGTTGAATATGGATGGATCCTTATAAAATTTAATGTGGAAATTTTGGTTTCTATAAATCCTTATAAAATTTGGTAGACAAAATTTTTAATTGCTATAGAACTTGTTTAGTTTAATTTCTGAATATAATAATTAACTTAAAAGTGATTTTCTGAAGGGGTACTTATATACTGGTTAATGTCAAATTTCTTCTCTATTCATAAATTACTAAGCCATTTATGAACGTTAAAGTGATTTTCTGAAAGTAACTATATAGTTTTTGATTTCATAAAACTCACATATGGAACATTTTATTACGACTGCATATTATTAACTTAATTAGGACCCTTTAAGCAGCAATTTGAAGGGCCACTTGTATGGGGGCTAGTCGAAATCATGGACCGATTTGTTGATTTTCAATACCAAACAAACTTTTTCAATAGAATATACAAAATTTCAAATATCTAGCTTCTCCCGTATGGTCCCTAATATAATTTCAGACAGACAGATGGTCAGATAAGGTTAGATCGTAATAAAGGCCGAAATACTTATACTTTTGTTGATCTAAAGCAAAAATAACTTCCCCAAAGCTCTAGTGAAGGGCATTTCTTATTTGTTTTGAATTCAATTTCCTAAAAATTTCTTCTTGTAAAAAATGTACTTAGCCTCTTTGTACTATGAGCTAATGATATTCTTTACTCCTTTAAAGAGTTAATTAAGTAAGAGCATCAACCAATTATCACTCTCTCTCTACCTCCCTTTCTATATAAAATTACACCTAACGGTACCTTTTCTAATATTTTTCTTTAAGACAAAACTTAACGAAAATTGATCACACCATAAAATCATACATATATCCTAATAAGAACAAAAATATTCCACAAACTTCCATTTAAAAGTCGGCCGTTGTCGTTAATAGTTGATTCTTGCTAAAACGCCTCGTTTTTTCCTCGTCGTCCTCTCGAATATTATTATGAAATAATTTAAACAGTGTTTTGTAAAAATAAAAGAATTTTTACAATAATAATTGTGTTTTTTTTTAGTGATTGCACAGTGTGTTAATAAATTTGTGAACTATTTATAAATATTTATTAAAAACTGTTAAGTGAACTCTAGAAATATCAAAACTATACATATATTAAAACGAACGTTTAGTGTGACCCCTACCTAGTGTCAAGTGTTAAACGTATTAAAATTTTATATTTTTAAAAATATAAAAAAATACTGTTTTTATTAAGTTATAAGTGAAAAATATTTACTAAAATATTTTGAATTTGAGTTAATTGTGCAACGTATTTAATTAATTTATTACTTTTTATATAATTGTGTATATATATTGAAAATTTGTATACATTTACTAAATAATAAAAAACGAGGTTATAAACGAAAACGTAAAAAATCAACTTTAGCCACAATGTTTAATAGCAGTTCAGCTGGGTTTTTGGGTAATCGCCGTTTAATCTTTGATTTTGCTCAAAAGAACGATTTGTATATGGAGTAAGTTAAGAAATTTTAAATTTTTTTATAATAAAGTTATATTAAAAATTATTTTTATTATAAATTTTAAATTAAAAAATAATTTAAAAATTTGTTTTAGAGAGAGAGAGAGAGAGAGGAGTTTTTTATACCCTACACCACTTTAGTGGGGAGGGTATATTGGATTTGTGCTGATGTTTGTAACATATAAAAATATTCGTCCTAGACCCACCTTAAAGTATACCAATCGGCTTAGAATAGTTTTCTGAGTCGATTAAGCTATGTCCGTCCGTCCGTCCGTCCGTCTGGCTGGCTGTCCATGTAAACCTTGTGCGCAAGCTACAGCGCACAAGATAATTCGATGAAATTTGGCACGCACGTTTTATTTGACCCAAGGACGAAGCCTATTGAAAATGGTTAAAATCGGTCCATTATTTCACCTAGCCCCCATAGAACAGAACCCCCCGAAAAGGGCTTCTGAGCTCATAATTATGTTAAATATACAGATATATCGATAAAATACGGCATAACTAAGTTTTATAGAAGTCTTGATAACTCTGCCAAATTTCATAAAGATCGGGCCCCATTTGACCCTAGCTCCCATACAAAGTCCCCTTCAGAAAATAACTTGAATGTCCCAAATTAACTTATAAACACAAATATCGCGATGAAATTCAGCACAATAAAATATTATGTAAATATAAATATATTCACAAAATTTTATCGGGCTTGGTCCATATTTGCCCCTAGCCCCCATATAAAGCCTCTTTCAGAAAATTTGTTTTTCATCCATAAATTGCTTAAATGTATCGGAACAAGGGAATATTGAAGATAAATGCGATATTATGAAAAATAAATCACATTTAATATTCATAACTGGTGTAGGGTATCATATGGTCGGCCACGCCCGACTATACTTTCTTACTTGTTTAAGAATATAACAGTTATAAATATAACAAGTTCAAAATTTTTTATACATAGTTGCCATATCAAAATTTACTTAAATCATTGCGATATGGCAACAAAGTGTTAAGGAATTTCTGATTACTACCATGTTAAGATTAAATTAGTAGTTTACATTAAAAATTTTATACAAAACATTTCATTCTATTTAAATCTCAAAAAAAAAAACATTTTACAGCTAACTTTAAGATTTTTAATACTCTCCCAAAAAAAGGCTTAAAATATCCTAAAAGAAAACTTAAAACAATACAAATTACTAGCCAATAATTCGCATTAATTAATTAAATTATCAAGAAAAAGAAACAGTAAACACAAACATAAAGAAAATATTGTAGATTGAAAAGCAATTTGATACTACTGGACAATTACATTAATTATCAAACAGCAAACGAAAACGTTAAAGGAAAAAGAGAAATTGAAAGAAAAGCCAATAATACGTGTATTAAGGCAGGGATGGAAAAGACAGTGCTTTGTATTACAAGCATTATAATTCAATTTATAGACAGCAAAAAATGCTTTTCGACGAATTAATATTTCGCGGCGAAATCATGTTTTCAGTTATTAAGTTGCAGGACGAAACTAATAAGGTGATGTTTTTTTCAACAGCTGATGGTTTTTTTGTCCATGGAAATTTAGTCGCCTTGGACAGTTAATTAGTTAGTAGTTAGTTAGTTAGTTAGTTAGTAGTTAGTTAGTTAGTTAGTTAGTTAGTTAGTTAGTTAGTTAGTTAGTTAGTTAGTTAGTTAGTTAGTTAGTTAGTTAGTAGTTAGTTAGTTAGTTAGTTAGTTGTAGTTAGTTAGTTAGTTAGTTAGTTAGTTAGTTAGTTAGTTAGTTAGTTAGTTAGTTAGTTAGTTAGTTAGTTAGTTAGTAGTTAGTTAGTTAGTTAGTTAGTTAGTTAGTTAGTTAGTTAGTAGTTAGTTAGTAGTTAGTTAGTAGTTAGTTAGTTAGTTAGTTAGTTAGTTAGTTAGTTAGTTAGTTAGTTAGTTAGTTAGTTAGTTAGTTAGTAGTTAGTTAGTAGTTAGTTAGTTAGTAGTTAGTTAGTTAGTTAGTAGTTAGTTAGTTAGTTAGTTAGTTAGTTAGTTAGTTAGTTAGTTAGTTAGTTAGTTAGTTAGTAGTTAGTTAGTTAGTTAGTTAGTAGTTAGTTAGTTAGTTAGTTAGTTAGTTAGTTAGTTAGTTAGTTAGTAGTAGTTAGTTAGTTAGTAGTTAGTTAGTTAGTTAGTAGTAGTTAGTAGTTAGTAGTTAGTTAGTAGTTAGTTAGTAGTTTAGTTAGTTAGTTAGTTAGTTAGTTAGTTAGTTAGTTAGTTAGTAGTTAGTAGTTAGTTAGTTAGTTAGTTAGTTAGTTAGTTAGAGTAGTTAGTAGTTAGTTAGTTAGTTAGTTAGTAGTTAGTTAGTTAGTTAGTTAGTTAGTTAGTTAGTTAGTTAGTAGTTAGTAGTTAGTTAGTTAGTTAGTTAGTTAGTTAGTTAGTTAGTTAGTTAGTAGTTAGTTAGTTAGTTAGTTAGTAGTTAGTTAGTTAGTTAGTTAGTTAGTTAGTTAGTTAGTTAGTAGTTAGTTAGTTAGTTAGTAGTTAGTAGTTAGTAGTTAGTTAGTTAGTTAGTTAGTTAGTTAGTTAGTTAGGTTAGTTAGTTAGTTAGTTAGTTAGGTAGTTAGTTAGTTAGTTAGTTAGTTAGTTAGTTAGTTAGTTAGTTAGTTAGTTAGTTAGTTAGTTAGTTAGTAGTTAGTTAGTTAGTTAGTTTTGAAAGGAGGATGTATATACATATATAAAGTTATTGCTGTTTAATATTAGCGTTCCCATCTCCGCTTGAAGAAAAACCAAATCATCATCAAACTCTGCTCTCACTAGAAACACTTACTCCCGCAATTGCTGCTTTTCTTCTTATTTTATTTCGTTCTTCTTTGAAATAATAATTACAAAAGCTCTGACAATATAACAAAAGCAGCAACAACATAAGCACAGTGATGATGACGAGTATGATGAAGATAATGATGGACAAATATCAGAATGATAATGGAAAGATAAAGACAAAGAGAGGAGAAATACTAAAAAAAAGAAAAAGAATCTTTTTAAAATAATAATACCCGAGTATTGTTAAAATAGTTATAAAACAGCTTTGTATAAAAAAGTACGAAGAAAAAAAAAATGAAAATAAATTGAAAGGAAATGATAACTTAAAATTGATTAATTTTCCATGCAATTCATTTTGGTAGCAGTTTTTCATTTAATGTTTTTATATTTCATTAAAAATCATACAAATACTGATTTTTATAAGAATCTTTTTGGCAGCGTTTTGTGTCATATGAACATAAATGGGTCTTACGTTTATTGGCTTGGTCTTTCAGACTTCATTCGAATTGTTATTAAAGTATTGTGTCCATTTTACACCTTAGGATGTGGGTGTCCGGTTTGTTGAACAAATAACTGAGCTAAAGATTTCATGTCTGGTTGGATGAATGAATGCTGAATGGTTGAATTGTATTTTTTTATGAATATAAAAACTGATAAGTTTTAATAGCAGTTTATTTATTTACTTTTATATATAAAAACACCCTCCTTACTTTCGTATTGAATGATCAGACCTTTTATATACATACATATATTCCCATTATCGAAACCTCAATATCTTTGAAAACATTATTTTTTATATCTATTTAATTTTCTTCTCTTTCAATTCTTTTCTTTCAGTGCATTTGGTATGAGTGATAAAAGTAGTACAACCAATAGCCTACCGAATAGTCCAATACATAGTAACAACAATAATACATCGCTGTTGAATAACAACAATACCAGCCTCTGCAATCACAATATACCCAACAACAATAACAACAACAATACTATCATCAGCAACAATAATAATAACAACAACAACAATAATACATGTAGTGCCAATCGTAATGTTGTCGATGATGACTCTTGTTTTCGCATGGACGCCGATACACCATACGGTGAAAAGGAGCCAGATCCAGACAATATTAAAATGTTTGTTGGCCAGGTGCCAAAATCTATGGATGAGGCTCAACTACGCGAAATGTTTGAAGAGTATGGTCCGGTGCATTCAATAAATGTATTGAGAGATAAAGCGACTGGAATTAGTAAAGGTAAGTGTGAGATGTGGCTGGGGGTGGGGTGTTGAAGTTTATTGTTAAATAGGCGATATTCAGGTGATTGGAAGAAGGGGTTTAGCATAAACAAAAGTTACAATTGATTGACTTTTGCTAGTGAGAGTTGGGGGTAATTGTAATTTATGGTGTTTTGTTATAAGATAAATTGCTAAAGAAGAAAATATTTAAGAGAGATACATACGTGTAAACATTATTTATGATAAAAGAGTTAATATAATGGCTAAATTGGCAGGTTTTAATCGATATAAAAATTTGATTTCAGTTTTGTAATTTAAAACTCATTTACTTAATCCTTGGACTATATACAGATTATATGTCGGACTCAGCCTATATTTTATAACAGATATGGATTATAATAGTCGAGAATATGGACCAGTCTATAGTCGAGAATATAGAACAGCCTATAACCGATACTATAGACCATATAGCTGTAGTCGAGACTATAGACCAGACTAAAGTTGAGTCTTTAAATCTACCAATACTCGAGACTAATGATCAGCCTATAATCTCGACTATAGATCAGCAGATAGTCGACACTATAGATCAGCCTATAGTCTGGACTATAGACCAGCTTATACATATGTATTCAAGAATAAAGACCAGCCTATAGTCGATACTATAGACCAACATTTAGCAGTGACTTTTGACCATCTTATAGTGAAGACTACAGACCAGCTTATAGTCAACACTATGGACTAATTAATAGTCCAGTCTGTAGTCCAGATTAGCCGAGATTGTTTAACACCTGCTTATAGTCGAGACTATTAACCTGCTTAAAATCCACACTATAGTCCAGTTAATGGTCCAAACTATGGACCAGTCTGTGGTCCAGATGATACACTATAGACTAACATATATCAGCTTACAGTTGGAGCTATAGAACAGCCTTTAGCCGAAACTATAGACCAGCTTATGTATATATGTATTCAAGATTAAAGACCAGCCTATAGTCGATACTATAGACCAACCTTTAGTAGAGTCTTTTGACCATCTTACAGTCGAGACTACAGACCAGCTTATAGTCCACACTATGGTCTAATTAATAGAACAAACTATGGACCAATCTGTAGTCCAGATTAGCTGAGACTGTTTAACATCTTATATACGAGACTACAGACCTACTTATTGTCAAAACTATTAACCTGCTTAAAATCCACACTATAGTCCAATTAATGGTTCAAGCTATGGACCAGTCTGAAGTCCACATTATTCACTATTATATAGTCTAGAATATTGATCGGCTTATAGACCAGCCTATAGTTCAGACTATAGGTTATTCCTAAATCCAGACTATAGGATATAAGGTGGGAACCTTACTGATTAGAACCCTAGAAACCTCCATAATAAATATATTTTTGACCAATATAATATACAGTTTATTTGGTGGAACCCTTTCTGATTCAAATGAATATCCTACGAAATTCGATGAAATATATTTGTCAAAGAAATTTAATACAAGTTATTTTCATTTAATCGAAATCATTATAGAAATATTTTCTATACTTTTTTTCACTACTTGACGTATCTTTCCCTTACAGACTTTGTTAAAAAGTTAAAACACACATGCAAACTTATAGACAAGGACATAATGTACTCTATTATTCTATATCTGCAGTATCCTTACGTATGGTACACATACTAACAAACATGTCTCATACATGTGCGTGTTTGTATATGTTCGTTCATAGTAGTTGTAGTGCGTGCCTTTATTGTGTCTGTCTATTGAGCTAAACACGTACAGGAAACGAATTAATCGAACTTAAATAAATCAGTATCCCTTGACTTAAACTTATAAAGATAACAAAATACAGAATACGAAAAAACAAACACACACAGATTATAACAGCAACAGACAATGCACATGGCAGACAATAATGTTTAAAGACAGTAAGGACTACAATCACACACATAAGCACGCAAGCACTCCTGCTAGGATACACAGCAGGCATGCTTGTAGCTCATTTTTTCTACTCTTGTTTTTTTTTACATGTTATTATTCTTATTTTGTTTTGAAGGATCATAATCGTGATATGTGTGAAGTTTGTAAAAATAATAGTAGAATAGTGTATGAACATATGAATGTATGTATGTGTTATTACATATCTTGATATTGTGTTTATATTCATGTGTATTTGTGCTTTTAGCATTAAAAAATCCTGCAGAGATTGTACATGTTTTCTTAGAATATTATGAAGAAATAAAGAAAAATATGTACATTGGTCAAAACAAATAACAATAGTATTAACTAGAAGCAGATAAAAATTGAAAGCTAAATTCTAAAGGACGTTTGAAAAGCAAAGTCTTCCTGGCGTTTAACAAAGACAAAGTAAAGTTATATCTATCAGAAACATACAGCGACTTAATTTACTAAAAGTTTACAGTTTTTTTTTAATTTAATATTTGGCTTCTAAGAGTTTTGTTAATTTCGGCAGATAATAATGCTTGATATTTATCAACTTTAATATTTTATAAAATTTTTAAAGTACCAGCCAAGGTTGACTACATTCTTTCAAGTCCCTGTTATACATTTATTACAATAACACACATTTTATACTAGAAGAAATGAAGCAAGAGCAGCGCTATATTCGTCGGTTCTGAAATCTCCATTTTCTAATCTATGAAGCATAGTCTAGGCTATATACTGGCACATATTCCCCTCTATTGCCTGGACTATAGTCTAGACTTATATATTACTGGTTCTATAGACTTCTTTATAGGCCGGACTACTCTATAGTATATAGGACTATAGACAGACTTCTATACTGTATTGTCTATAGTTTGTCTATAGACTTCTCTATAGTATTGACTATAGACTTCTCTATAATCTGGATTATAAACTTTTCTATAGTCTGGACTATAGATTTCTCTATAGTCTTGTTTATAGACTTCCCTCTTGTTTGTCTGGACTATAGACTTCTCTATAGTCTGTCCTATAGACTTCTCTATAGTCTTGTCTATAGACTTCCCTATAGTTTGCCTATAGACTTCCCTATAGTTTGTCTATAGACTTCCCTAAAGTTTGTCTATAGACTTCTCTATAGTCTTTACTATAGACTTCTCTATAGACTTGACTATAGACTTCACTATAGTCAGGACTATAGACTTCTCTATAGTCTTTACTATAGACTTCTCTATAGTCAGGACTATGGACTTCTCTATAACCTGGACTATAGACTTCTCTATAACCTGAACTATAGACTTCTCTATAGTCTGGACTATAGACTTCTCTATAGTCTGGACTATAGACTTCTCTATAGTCTGGACTATAGACTTCTCTATAGTCTGGACTATAGACTTCTCTATAGTCTGGACTATAGACTTCTCTATAGTCTGGACTATAGACTTCTCTATAGTCTGGACTATAGACTTTTCTATAGTCTTTACTATAGACTTCTCTATAGTCTGGACTATAGACTTCTTTATAGTCTGGATTATAAACTTCTCTATAGTCTTTACTATAGACTTCTCTATAGTCAGGACTATGGACTTCTCTATAACCTGGACTATAGACTTCTCTATAACCTGAACTATAGACTTCTCTATAGTCTGGACTATAGACTTCTCTATAGTCTGGACTATAGACTTCTCTATAGTCTGGACTATAGACTTCTCTATAGTCTGGACTATAGACTTCTCTATAGTCTGGACTATAGACTTCTCTATAGTCTGGACTATAGACTTCTCTATAGTTTGGACTATAGACTTCTCTATAGTCTGGACTATAGATTTCTCTATAGTCTGTATTATAGAATTCTCTATAGTCCGGACTATAGACTTCTCTAGTCTTGTCTATAGACTTCCCTATAGTTTGCCTATAGACTTCCCTGTAGTTTGTCTATAGACTTCCCTATAGTTTGTCTATAGACTTCTCTATAGTCTTTACTATAGACTTTTCTATAGACTTGACTATAGACTTCTCTATAGTCAGGACTATAGACTTCTCTATAGTCCGGACTATAGACTTCTCTATAGTTTGGATTATAGACTTCTCTATAGTTTGGATTATAGACTTCTCTATAGTCTGGACTATAGACTTCTCTATAACCTGGACTATAGACTTCTCTATAACCTGGACTATAGACTTCTCTATAGTCTGGACTATAGACTTCTCTATAGTCTGGACTATAGACTTCTCTATAGTCTGGACTATAGACTTCTCTATAGTCTGGACTATAGACTTCTCTATAATCTGGATTATAGAGAAGTCTATAGTCTGGACTATAGACTTCTCTATAGTCTGGACTATAGACTTCTTTATAGTCTGGACTATAGACTTCTTTATAGTCTGGATTATAAACTTCTCTATAGTCTGGACTATAGACTTCTCTATAGTCTGGACTATAGACTTCTCTATAGTCTGGACTATAGACTTCTCTATAGTCTGGATTATAGACTTCTCTATAGTCCGGACTATAGACTTCTCTATAGTCTGGACTATAGACTTCACCATAGTATAGATTCTATAGTCTGGACTATAGAATTCTCTATAGTATCTCGTTTAAAGTCTGGGCTATTCACTTATCTATAGTCTGGAATATATACCGTTCTATGTCTGGTCTATTCTGTAGGTTAATCTGGACTATAGACTGTTTTGTAATTACTGAACCTTCAACTACACTATTCGATAAATAACAATAATGGCAAACACTATAACAAGCATTATACGATGGTAGTAGAGTGTACTCAATTCTTCTTATGAAAAATATTAGAAAGTATAAATAAACATTTTTCTTATTGTTGTCTGCTGGAACATAAGAAACAAAAACAACAGCAACAAAATGACACAAGATTGAAAAAAGTAAAAATACAAATACCAACATGCTGCAAGAGAAAAGTTTTATGTATTTGGCAACACACAGAGCGGAAAATAATTTCCATAGATAACTTGAGAATACAATTTAATAAAAAAAAAAAAAAAAACATAACAACTACAACAATATCTACATACATATACACATGACTACATACATACATTGATATAAACCTAAAAAGATTTATAAACTTTTTTCCGATACGATTCATTTCCTTTAGTTTACTTTCCTTTCCCAACCATACACTTTCCATCTTTCATACACTTATTTGCTGTTAGAATTAATGGCAAGTTTAAGAAATAAATAAACTACAACAAACAACAGGAGCAGCAAAAAAGTTTCAAGAGTTTATTTGAATGAATGTGGATTTTTTTTCTTTATTTTTTAAAGTCTTTTCGGTTTGGCAAAAACAAACTACTGACAATGTAAAAATTGAATCTTAAATAATACGTATTGTTAAACAAATCAATAGTACGATCAATACTAGCATATTAAACAGTGTTGCAGAAACTTAATAATTTGTATTTTCATAAACTCCTAAATGTATGTATTGCTTACAGAATGCTTATTCTAGGAATATTCTCGAATAAAATTAATTTATAAATTATTTTAAAATTTTTTAAATCACAAATTATTAAAATAAATCTATGCTTATGTCTTAACATTTATTATACATTTTATTACAATTTTAAAAATTATCTATATAACATATTAAAAAAAAATTCTTTGTCCCACTGTATTTACAATATAGACATATAAAATAAATTGAATTTTTATGCTTACTCGTATTCATATCAATACATTGAACAATTGAAATATTATGTCCTTTATATAAATAAAAAGGATACACAAATGTCAAATATACAAAACAAAAATAAACTAAAAGCATTAAAGGCATTATAGTAAAGTTACCGCGTAGTTTTTCCTAAAAAACACTGCCAAACTAAATAAATAAAATGTCAAGCCAAATGTCGTCTAAGATTAAAGCTCCACACCCGCTACTTTATAATATATTGCCAAAAAAAAAAAAAAAAAACTTGTACAACCTTTAAGTAAAATATTTGCCTCTGAAGCAGACCAGAAGAAAAATTCTCCTTTGAGAAAATAAATATATATATTCTTAAAAGTTTGCAGTTTTTAGGCGGTCGCAATAAATCACTAAGTAGGAAGTAATTTTATAACGTATATGTAAATACAATGACTATTTCATAGTATTTTCGGTAAAATTGGTTGGAAGTTTAGTTAAGGGACAGTTTGATAATAATATGAAAATTGATTTGCATATAAATGTCAATACTTGTCAAATTGTTTAACTTTAATTTTAAACTTTAAATCTCAAGTGTGCTTTTGATTTCAAGTTTTTTATTAATAAGATGTTAGGAAAAATGAAATAATAAAAAATAATGCTTATCAATATTTTATACATAACTGAACTAGAAACTGAACTAGAACTGAACTAGAACTGAACTAGAACTGAACTAGAACTGAACTAGAACTGAACTAGAACTGAACTAGAACTGAACTAGAACCGAACTAGAACTGAACTAGAACTGAACTAGAACTGAACTAGAACTGAACTAGAACTGAACTAGAACTGAACTAGAACTGAACTAGAACTGAACTAGAACTGAACTAGAACTGAACTAGAACTGAACTAGAACTGAACTAGAACTGAACTAGAACTGAACTAGAACTGAACTAGAACTGAACTAGAACTGAACTAGAACTGAACTAGAACTGAACTAGAACTGAACTAGAAGCTGAACTGAACTGAACTAGAACTGAACTAGAACTGAACTAGAACTGAACTAGAACTGAACTAGAACTGAACTAGAACTGAACTAGAACTGAACTAGAACTGACTAGAACTGAACTAGAATGAACTAGAACTGAACTAGACTGAACTAGAACTGAACTAGAACTGAACTAGAACTGAACTAGAACTGAACTAGAACGAACTAGAACTGAACTAGAACTACTAGAACTGACTAGAAAAAGAACTGAACTAGAACTGAACTAGAATGAACTAGAACGGAACTAGAACTGAACTAGAACTGAACTAGAACTGAACTAGAACTGAACTAGAACTGAACTAGAACTGAACTAGAACTGAACTAGAACTGAAACTAGAACTGAACTGAACTGACTAGAACTGACTAGAACTGAACTGAGAACTGAACGAGAACTGACTAAGAACTGAACTAGAACTGAACTAGAACTGAACTAGAACTGAACTAGAACTGAACTAGAACTGAACTAGACTGAACTAGAACTGAACTAGAACTGAACTAGAACTGAACTAGAACTGAACTAGAACTGAACTAGAACTGAACTAGAACTGAACTAGAACTGAACTAGAACTGAACTAGAACTGAACTAGAACTGAACTAGAACTGAACTAGAACTGAACTAGAACTGAACTAGAACTGAACTAGAACTGAACTAGAACTGAACTAGAACTGAACTAGAACTGAACTAGAACTGAACTAGAACTGAACTAGAACTGAACTAGAACTGAACTAGAACTGAACTAGAACTGAACTAGAACTGAACTAGAACTGAACTAGAACTGAACTAGAACTGAACTAGAACTGAACTAGAACTGAACTAGAACTGAACTAGAACTGAACTAGAACTGAACAGAACTGAACTAGAACTGAACTAGAACTGAACTAGAACTGAACTAGAACTGAACTAGAACTGAACTAGAACTGAACTAGAACTGAACTAGAACTGAACTAGAACTGAACTAGAACTGAACTAGAACTGAACTAGAACTGAACTAGAACTAGAACTGAACTAGAACTGAACTAGAACTGAACTAGAACTGAACTAGAACTGAACTAGAACTGAACTAGAACTAGAACTGAACTAGAACTGAACTAGAACTGAACTAGAACTGAACTAGAACTGAACTAGAACTGAACTAGACTGAACTAGAACTGAACTAGAACTGAACTAGAACTGAACTAGAACTGAACTAGAACTGAACTAGAACTGAACTACTGACTACTGAACTAGAACTGAACTAGAACTGAACTAGAACTGAACTAGAACTGAACTAGAAACTGAACTAGAACTGAACTAGAACTGAACTAGAACTGAACTAGAACTGAACTAGAACTGAACTAGAACTGAACTAGAACTGAACTAGAACTGAACTAGAACTGAACTAGAACTGAACTAGAACTGAACTAGAACTGAACTAGAACTGAACTAGAACTGAACTAGACTAGAACTGAACTAGAACTGAACTAGAACTGAACTAGAACTGAACTAGAACTGAACTAGAACTGAACTAGAACTGAACTAGAACTGAACTAGAACTGAACTAGAACTGAACTAGAACTGAACTAGAACTGAACTAGAACTGAACTAGAACTGAACTAGAACTGAACTAGAACTGAACTAGAACTGAACTAGAACTGAACTAGAACTGAACTAGAACTGAACTAGAACTGAACTAGAACTGAACTAGAACTGAACTAGAACTGAACTAGAACTGAACTAGAACTGAACTAGACTGAACTAGAACTGAACTAGAACTGAACTAGAACTGAACTAGAACTGAACTAGAACTGAACTAGAACTGAACTAGAACTGAACTAGAACTGAACTAGAACTGAACTAGAACTGAACTAGAACTGAACTAGAACTGAACTAGAACTGAACTAGAACTGAACTAGAACTGAACTAGAACTGAACTAGAACTGAACTAGAACTGAACTAGAACTGAACTAGAACTAAACTAGAACTAAACTAGAACTGAACTAGAACTGAACTTAAACTGAACTAGAACTGAACTAGAACTGAACTAGAACTGAACTAGAACTGAACTAGAACTGAACTGAACTAGAAACTGAACTAGAACTGAACTAGACTGAAACTAGAACTGAAACTAGGGGACTGACTAGAAAACTGAACTGAAACTGAAAACTGAACTTAACTAGAACTGAACTAGAACTGAACTAGAATGAACTAGAACTGTAAACTAGAACTGACTAGAACTGAACTAGAACTGAACTAGAAGAACTAGACTGAACTAGACTAACTAGAACTGAACTAGGAACGAACTAGAACTGAACTAGAACGAACTAGAACTAACTAGAACTGAACTAGACCAAACTAGAACTAAACTAGAACTGAACTAGAACTGGACTTAAAACGAACTAGAACTTGCACTAGTAACTGACTAGAAATGAAGAGACAATGTAACTAGAACTGAACTAGAACTGAACTAGAAAAACTGAACTAAACTGAACTAGGAAACTGAACTAGAACTGAACTAGAACTGACTAGAAACTGAACTAGAACTGAACTAGAACTGAACTAGAACTGAACTAGAACTAGAACTAGAACTAGAACTAGAACTAGAACTAGAACTCGAACTAGAACTGAACTAGAATCTGAACTAGACTGAACTATGAACTGAACTAGAACTGAACTAGAAACTGAACTAGAACTGAACTAGAACTGAACTAGAATGAACTAGAACTGAACTAGAACTGGAACTAGAACTGAACTAGAACTGAACTAGAACTGAACTAGAACTAACTAGAACTAGAACTGAACTAGACGGAACTAGAACTGAACTAGAACTGAACTAGAAATGAACTAGAACTGACCTAGAACTGAACTAGAACTGAACTAGAACTGAACTAGAACTGAACTAGAACTAAAATAGAACTAAACTAGAATTGAACTAAAATATACCTGGATCTGGGGCGTAAATGTAAATAGGGATGAAATATCTTTTTGATTTTTTTAAAGCACAAACAGCAATTTCAAATGTTTCCTTAACATTAAAACTACAATGGTTACAGTTTTTAAATATTCATAAATCGTTTTCAAGAATTCTGTTTGTGATATTTGTGTTTTTTAAAAGCTATATCTTGAAATTCCCGTTTCCAATACACAAAACCCATAAATTTTCTAAACACTCTAGTGAAAAACGAAAGGAAGTGAGTAAAAGGAAATTCCAATCTTATTGTTGTAAATAATAAATTATATTTTGAATAATAATAATAATATTTTGCCGCAGTAGCAAAAGTATTTAGTAGTGATGGCAGTTTTTCTTATAATTTATATTTATGTTGCAAAAATCAAACCCTTAATCTTATAATGTTAATGAGATAATTTATATGTTTGTAAGTTGTGGCAAAAAACGCCTTTAAATTGTGTTTTTCTTTTATTCTTTGTTTATTTCTACAGATATTTGTAGCAGACTCATGCCAAAGGTGTAGTTTTTTCTTAATACCAGAACAATTAATTAAATTTTCTAGAATTCCGTTTTTTGTTTATTTTATCATTTCATTCTTTAGAACTATGTATTTGTTTTGTAAATGATAGATATGTTTGCTTTAGACATGTTATATTACAAATGGGAGGACTTTCGACGTTTTTTTGTGGCAAAAAAAAAAAAAAAAATTTTGAGGCAGGGGTCAGTAATTTAAATTTGTCTAGCTGAATTTTTACAAAAGGCTTACAATTTGATTAATTAAAATAAATGCTAAATATTTAGAAAGATGAAGTCCATTTATAGTATTGTATATATACACCCATATATGTAGTTATTTAAAACAAACAACTTAGAAATACATATATATATCATAGCCAGGAATTTGCTGATGATCGAAGCCAGCTCACTTCTAAGGCCCTTTCTAAAAATCAAAGCAAACTGAATAAAAATTCATTAAAGTTCTAGTTCAACTCTAGTTCAGTGCTAGCTCAGTTCTAGTTCAGTTCTAGTTCAGTTCTAGTTCAGTTCTAGTTCAGTTCTAGTTCAGTTCTAGTTCAGTTCTAGTTCAGTTCTAGTTCAGTTCTAGTTCAGTTCTAGTTCAGTTCTAGTTCAGTTCTAGTTCAGTTCTAGTTCAGTTCTAGTTCAGTTCTAGTTCAGTTCTAGTTCAGTTCTAGTTCAGTTCTAGTTCAGTTCTAGTTCAGTTCTAGTTCAGTTCTAGTTCAGTTCTAGTTCAGTTCTAGTTCAGTTCTAGTTCAGTTCTAGTTCAGTTCTAGTTCAGTTCTAGTTCAGTTCTAGTTCAGTTCTAGTTCAGTTCTAGTTTAGTTCTAGTTCAGTTCTAGTTCAGTTCTAGTTCAGTTCTAGTTCAGTTCTAATTCAGTTCTAGTTCAGTTCTAGTTCAGTTCTAGTTCAGTTCTAGTTCAGTTCTAGTTCAGTTCTAGTTCAGTTCTAGTTCAGTTCTAGTTCAGTTTAGTTCTAGTTCAGTTCTAGTTCAGTTCTAGTTCAGTTCTAGTTCAGTTCTAGTTCAGTTCTAGTTCAGTTCTAGTTCAGTTCTAGTTCAGTTCTAGTTCAGTTCTAGTTCAGTTCTAGTTCAGTTCTAGTTCAGTTCTAGTTCAGTTCTAGTTCAGTTCTAGTTCAGTTCTAGTTCAGTTCTAGTTCAGTTCTAGTTCAGTTCTAGTTCAGTTCTAGTTCAGTTCTAGTTCAGTTCTAGTTCAGTTCTAGTTCAGTTCTAGTTCAGTTCTAGTTCAGTTCTAGTTCAGTTCTAGTTCAGTTCTAGTTCAGTTCTAGTTCAGTTCTAGTTCAGTTCTAGTTCAGTTCTAGTTCAGTTCTAGTTCAGTTCTAGTTCAGTTCTAGTTCAGTTCTAGTTCAGTTCTAGTTCAGTTCTAGTTCAGTTCTAGTTCAGTTCTAGTTCAGTTCTAGTTCAGTTCTAGTTCAGTTCTAGTTCAGTTCTAGTTCAGTTCTAGTTCAGTTCTAGTTCAGTTCTAGTTCAGTTCTAGTTCAGTTCTAGTTCAGTTCTATTTCATTTCTAGTTCAGTTCTAGTTCAGTTCTAGTTCAGTTCTAGTTCAGTTCTAGTTCAGTTCTAGTTCAGTTCTAGTTCAGTTCTAGTTCAGTTCTAGTTCAGTTCTAGTTCAGTTCTAGTTCAGTTCTAGTCAGTTCTAGTTCAGTTCTAGTTCAGTTAGTTCAGTTCTAGTTCAGTTCTAGTTCAGTTCTAGTTCAGTTCTAGTTCAGTTCTAGTTCAGTTCTAGTTCAGTTCTAGTTCAGTTCTAGTTCAGTTCTAGTTCAGTTCTAGTTCAGTTCTAGTTCAGTTCTAGTTCAGTTCTAGTTCAGTTCTAGTTCAGTTCTAGTTCAGTTCTAGTTCAGTTCTAGTTCAGTTCTAGTTCAGTTCTAGTTCAGTTCTAGTTCAGTTCTAGTTCAGTTCTAGTTCAGTTCTAGTTCTCTTATAGTGCAGTTCTAGTTAAGTTCTAGTTCATTTCTAGTTCAGTACTAATTCAGTTCTAGTTCAGTTCTAGTTCAGTTCTAGTTCAGTTCTAGTTCAGTTCTAGTTCAGTTCTAGTTCAGTTCTAGTTCAGTTCTAGTTCAGTTCTAGTTCAGTTCTAGTTCAGTTCTAGTTCTAGTTCAGTTCTAGTTCAGTTCTAGTTCAGTTCTAGTTCAGTTCTAGTTCAGTTCTAGTTCAGTTCTAGTTCAGTTCTAGTTCAGTTCTAGTTCAGTTCTAGTTCAGTTCTAGTTCAGTTCTAGTTCAGTTCTAGTTCAGTTCTAGTTCAGTTCTAGTTCAGTTCTAGTTCAGTTCTAGTTCAGTTCTAGTTCAGTTCTAGTTCAGTTCTAGTTCAGTTCTAGTTCAGTTCTAGTTCAGTTCTAGTTCAGTTCTAGTTCAGTTCTAGTTCAGTTCTAGTTCAGTTCTAGTTCAGTTCTAGTTCAGTTCTAGTTCAGTTCTAGTTCAGTTCTAGTTCAGTTCTAGTTCCGTTCTAGTTCTCTTATAGTGCAGTTCTAGTTAAGTTCTAGTTCATTTCTAGTTCAGTACTAATTCAGTTCTCGAATAAGATGATATTGTTAATGTGATTTAAATAAAAAAAATTCTTTGAAATGAGAACTATTCGAAAAATTAAAAAATAGTCGCTAGAAACCATTCCTTTCTCTTGCTCAAAGTCACTATGTTTAAAACGATCCCCCAGTTCTTAATTAGATTCTCTTTATATAAATAAAGAGTTCTAGACAAATAAAACAAGTTTTCTTCAGCAGTTCTTTATTAATTTAACTGTAACTTTTATTTCTTCTTTTGTATTATAATTTTAAATATTTGTTACAACTACTATCATTATTACAATTTACATCATTACTTAAACGTGATAGGAATTTCCATTTTAAGCAACTCTACTACTGTTTAGCTGCCATAAACGACGTTTCCTTTTAAAAAAACGAAAAAAATCTAAAATACAATTTATTTTATTGCAGCGACTTTAAATGTTATTAAGGAAATATTTATCAAATAATAAACAACTTAAAACGGAAATGACCTTTTGAGCTTTTTTTTTTCGTTACAAAACAAAAGAGTCTTGCAGAAAAATTATATTTGAAAAAAAAAAAAAAAAAAGATTTGAATTTTTAATATTCACAAAATTTCTGCGCGAAATGTAGAAAATATGATGAGTCCTTTAGTTTAAGCTATTTTTATATTTTTGTCTTGCCAAAAGTAATAATTTCATTTTATTACTTTTTTTTGTTCGTTTTGCATAAGTATGAATTCAACTACTTTTTATTTACAAAATTTTTTTCTTAACGATTTTTATTAAACGTTTTTATGTTTGATTTTCTTTTTCGTATATTTACAGGTTGTTGTTTTGTGACATTTTATACCCGCCGTGCTGCCTTAAAAGCTCAAGATGCCCTGCACAATGTTAAAACCTTAAATGGGGTAAGTTCATATATTTACGAAAAGTACTAAAATTTACATTTTTTCTTGTTTTCTTCTATTCGTTAAGGTTTTTCGTAAAAAGTTTTTCTGCTCTTACTTAAAAATTGTTGTATATAAACTTGGTTTTTATTTCGTTTCTTTAGTACTTATTGCCGTTTTTTTTTTGTTGATTTTTTGTGGGTTCATTTTGTTGGCAATTTAGTCAACAATTTATGAAATTTATGTTTCTGGATTTGGACTTGTTGTTATAGTATGCTTTTTTTACTGTGTTGTGTTAGCAGTTTTATACACACAGTTTTGCTGGAATATTAATAATGGCGAGGATTTACAAGTTTTTTCTTCGTTTTTTTTACATTTTTATAAATTATTACTAATTAGGTTTTAAAAACTCTTACTGAAGTAAAGTCATGAATATACACTAAGAAAAATTAAGGGGTTTACATTGCATGTATTGTTCTTTTAGAACTAATTTCTGCCATAAATGAAATTGAACACTCATGTGTTCCTAGTGATAATATTGGACATAGTCCTTATTTTCCTTCTGAAAAATGTTTAATTTAATAAAAATTTTCTTTACGATTTTAAACATTTTTTCCACTGTGTGTGATATTATTAGCTTTAAAAATTCATAGCAATAAAAATGTTCTTAACCAACAAAAGAGCAGATATTATTTAACTTTTTGGGGGCCAGCATAAACAAACGTATTTTCAAAGTAAGGGCCCACATATGAAAAACATTAAAGCTTTTTATTTCACTTTATAATATTATTGTCCATCTGAATGCATTTTATCCAAAGTTATAGTCTTCAAAAAGCTTTCTTTGTGAAAGAACATTTTGTAGTAAGTTTCTCGAAATTGTTTCTAAAAAGCTTATTTTTATTTAATTTTTTTAAAAAGCTCTTTTTTATTTCTATAAAATTAATTTTTATTAAAGCTTTTTGTTTAATAACAATTAAAAAAAAACTCATTTCATTAAAAAATTTTAACAAAGTATATTTTTTCTTAATGCTTTTTCTATATTTTTATATTTTCTATAAAAAGCATTTGATTCAAAGTTATATTCTTCAAAAAGCTTTCTTTGTGAAAGAACATGTTGTAGTAAATTTCTCGAAATTGTTAATTTTCTAAAAGGCTTATTTTTACTTAATTTTTTTAAAAGCTTTTTGTTTAATAACAATTTAAAGAAAAAACTCATTTCATTAAAAAATTTTTACAATGTAGGTATATTTTTTCAAAAAGCTTTTTCTATATTCTTATATTTTCTATAAAAAGCCTTTTCATTTAAAAGCTTATTGTAATTAGCTAATTGTAAAAGGCTTTCTATAAAAGATTGCCTTAAAAAGCTTTTCATTTAAAAGCTTATTGTAATTAGCTAATTGTAAAAAGCTTTCTTTAAAAGATTACCATAAAAAGCTTTTCATTTAAAAGTTTATTGCAATTAGTTTTTCGGTTAGAGCTTTGTGATATAAGGTTTTCATTTAAAAGCATTCACTCGTTTATAACTTTGTAATGAAATGCTTTTCCTTTAAAAGCTTTAACATTTTCATTTATAAGTTTTTAAAACTTATTGAAAAAAGCTATTAATTTATTAGTTAATTACAAAAAGCTTTTTTTAAAATAGTATAATAAAAAAGCTTTTCATTTAAAATCTTACTATATAAAGCTTTTAAAATAGTATCATAACAAAGCTTTTCATTTAAAATCTTACTGTAAAAAGCTTTTAAAATAGTATCATAAAAAAGCTTTTCATTTAAAATCTTACCGTAAAAAGCTTTTCATTTATAACTTTGTGATAAAAAGCTTTACATTTAAAAGCTCATTTTACAAATATTTTAATTTAAAAGTTTGTTATATAAAGTTTTTTTCTTTAAGAATTGCTGATTATAAAATCAATTCATATACAGTTTTATTCTTTAAAGCTTTTTATATAAAATCATCTTGTGATAAGCTTTTTATTTAAAAAATTATTATGAAAAGTTTCTTGCTAAATAGTCTATTATGAAAAGCTTATTGTAAAAAGCATTGTATATGTATTGAAAACGTTTCATATAAAGATTTTAGTTTAAATTATAAAAAGCTTTTTCTTCAAATATTTATTTAAAAATTTGGTTGTAAGTATTGTTAAATGCTTTTTATTAAAAAGTTATTTTAAAAATCTTTTCTTTTTTAAATAAGCTTTTTAATAAAATAAAAAAGCAGTTTTTTAAAAACTAAGTCCTTCAAAGCTTTAATAGACATATTTTTCTTTTAAATATTACTTTTATAAAAAGCTGTTTTTAAGATATTTTTTGCAAAAAGTGTTTAATTAAAAGCTTTTTTTGCAAAGCGTTTTTGATAAAAGATTTATTTAAAGCTCTTTTAATTAAAATCCATATGAAAAGATTAATTATTTAAGATCTTTCTTCAAAAACTTATTTTTTTAAGAAATATATTTAAAAAATGATTAAAAAACATTAGCTTTTTGCAAAAAAAATGTTGTTTCAAAAGTTTTAAAAAGCTGTTTAACAAAGAGATTTTTACACTCAAGTTAATAATACAATTTAAACAGGTTTTTAACAATAAGGCTAAAGTTTGTGACAGTTGTGTTTTATCCCAATATACTTATTGCATAGAGGTGTTCTTAAAGAGCTTTTGTACAAAAGCTCAATAATCATTTTGACGAGTGGTGGCAATTTTAATTCCAACACAATTATTTCGTTAACTGAAACCAATTTCTTCTTATTCTTTCTGTGTACAGCCCGAGTACAGCACTCTTTTACTTTGTTAAGAACCAAAGTCAACTATTTAATATGCAATATTTAACAACTCATACTGCTACCATAATAACTCTACTATAAATGCTCTAAAAAAGAAAACATTGCTGCTATCTCGAACACGCGAAATTTTCTTTTACAATTGTATACGCTCGTAACAACTATTGTGTTAATCACATTTGAAAAATGACTATGAAACAATGAACGATTAATTTTGCAACATTTTTCTGTAAATTTTTCTTATATTTTCGCCATTTTCAACCAGACAATCAACCGACCAAAAGAACCACACACACACATACATACATATCTGGTGTGTACAAGCAGGAACTGTGCAAAAACTGCATAACATCAGATATATATACTGCGCAAAAAAGGGGTCAACTATTTCGCTTTTAATCGTTTTAAAAGAACATTTTTTTCTCGTCATGATTTTTAATGTAAATATTTCGTCGTTGCATTATTAAAATGTTAAAGTAAAAATGTGGCAGTGAGAAAAAAAAATGGCAACCAACGATAAAGAATTGAAGTGACTAAAGGCGTAAAATTAACTAAAGAATTTTATATAATTTTTTATGCAGAATGTTTTCTTTTTTCATTAGAATAAATTTGAGTTGTTAACTGAAGCGGTTAGAGAAAGCTGTAGTAGAAAATGATCAGGAAGAAAAAAAAAAATATGCCTTAAAGCTAGTTGGGTTTTTATAAAATATGCTTATTTCTGTAGGATTTTTTTTTCTAAATTTCATGAAAATGTTACTAATTAAAAACAGCTTAAAGTGATGAATAGAGTGAGGAAATATTGGTTATTTTTTACATAGAGCACATTAAGGATTAGCAGATATTCGAAAATGTATAATTTTTGTTTTTTTTGCTATTCAGAATAAAAAAAAATTTTTTCATGCCCTAATACAACCCAATTAGTAGTGTAAAAATTCGACTTTATTTGGTAACCCTATTTTATACTTAGTCCTTTCTTAATACAATTTATATACCAAATACTTGCATACAAAAGAAGTGTATATGAAAGAGCCAGCAAGGACATGCATACAAGTACGTTGTGCAACTACGCAACTCTTTTTTTTACAGTGATTTATTGACATTACAGTCAGTCCATTTTTAAAGCGCCGGAAATTCTATGTTATAAGTCACGTTGAAGCGCGCTTAAAAACTTTAAGCAAAAAAAGGAATGAAATGAAAGCATAGTGGGCAACAAAAGCAATAACAAACAGACCGAGGATGGATGTTTGTAACAGAGTATTAATAGTGAAAAGACCCATTTGGAAATTTTACGAAAATTTATATTATAGTCTAGTTAATAGTCTAGTCTATAGTCTAGTCTATAGTCTAGTCTATAGTCTAGTCTATAGTCTAGTCTATAGTCTAGTCTATAGTCTAGTCTGTAGTCTAGTCTATAGTCTAGTCTATAGTCTAGTCTATATAGTCTAGTCTAGTCTATAGTCTAGTCTATAGTCTGGTCTATAGTCTAGTCTATAATCTAGTCTATAGTCTGGTCTATAGTCTAGTCTATAGTCTAGTCTATAGTCTAGTCTATAGTCTAGTCTATAGTCTAGTCTATAGTCTAGTCTATAGTCTATAGTCTAGTCTATAGTCTAGTCTATAGTCTAGTCTATAGTCTAGTCTATAGTCTAGTCTATAGTCTAGTCTATAGTCTAGTCTATAGTCTAGTCTATAGTCTAGTCTATAGTCTAGTCTATAGTCTAGTCTATAGTCTAGTCTATAGTCTAGTCTATAGTCTAGTCTATAGTCTAGTCTATAGTCTAGTCTATAGTCTAGTCTATAGTCTAGTCTATAGTCTAGTCTATAGTCTAGTCTATAGTCTAGTCTATAGTCTAGTCTATAGTCTAGTCTATAGTCTAGTCATAGTCTAGTCTATAGTCTATAGTCTAGTCTATAGTCTAGTCTATAGTCTTCTATAGTCTAGTCTATAGTCTAATCTATAGTCTAGTCTATAGTATAGTCTCTAGTCTAGTCTATAGTCTAGTCTATAGTCTAGTCTAGTCTAGTCTATAGTCTATAGTCTAGTCTATAGTCTAGTCTATAGTCTAGTCTATAGTCTAGTCTATAGTCTAGTCTACAGTCTAGTCTATAGTCTGGTCTATAGTCTAGTCTAGTCTACAGTCTAGTCTATAGTCTAGTCTATAGTCTAGTCTATAGTCTAGTCTATAGTCTAGTCTATAGTCTAGTCTATAGTCTAGTCTATAGTCTAGTCTATAGTCTAGTCTATAGTCTAGTCTATAGTCTAGTCTATAGTCTAGTCTATAGTCTAGTCTATAGTCTAGTCTATAGTCTAGTCTATAGTCTAGTCTATAGTCTAGTCTATAGTCTAGTCTATAGTCTAGTCTATAGTCTAGTCTATAGTCTAGTCTATAGTATAGTCTATAGTATAGTCTATAGTCTAGTCTATAGTCTCTAGTCTATAGTCTAGTCTATAGTCTAGTCTATAGTCTAGTCTATAGTCTAGTCTATAGTCTAGTCTATAGTCTAGTCTATAGTCTAGTCTATAGTCTAGTCTATAGTCTAGTCTATAGTCTAGTCTATAGTCTAGTCTATAGTCTAGTCTATAGTCTAGTCTATAGTCTAGTCTATAGTCTAGTCTATAGTCTAGTCTATAGTCTAGACTATAGTCTAGTCTATAGTCTAGTCTATAGTCTAGTCTATAGTCTAGTCTATAGTCTAGTCTATAGTCTAGTCTATAGTCTAGTCTATAGTCTAGTCCATAGTCTAGTCTATAGTCTAGTCCATAGTCTAGCCTATAGTCTAGTCTATAGTCTACTCTATAATCTAATCTATAGTCTAGTATATAGTCAAGTTTATAGTCTAATTAATAGTTTAGTCTATATCTAGCCTAGAAGTCGCTTAAATTATCCTTTTGGTTTTAATGTTCCACAATCACTGATGACTCTGTGTCTATGAATGGTTTTGAATGAGTTTTGTTATAAAAAATATGCCAAAGAATACCCAGTAGATTTTAAAGGCATTAAGACTTGATTTCCTAATAGTATTCCTAAATATATCAAAATAGTCCATCATCTCTCTTAAGTAACGTGGAGCAATTTCAAATTCGTATTTATATTAGTAAACAGTTTATCCAGACTAAGTAATCTACTCTTTAAATGCAAAAATTGGATAAAATTGCATTTTCTAAACAGTTACCTAGAACAGCAGGTTTGTTCCACTACCACTGCAACTACTACTATAACTACTCATACAAACTCTCTTTTAGCACTGCGGAAATGTTAGTATGCGGATTTTGGTGTCGACCACTTTAAATTGTTCAACCACATACATATGTATGTATATGAATGCACATATTTACAAACAAATTTCAGCACACATGAACATACATTTATATGTATCCTAAAGAATGTATATCTAAGTACTAACTAACGAATATCTAATGCGTATAAAAGCTCATGTTTATGTCGCCTTTGTATGCTTTAGATAATGATGAGTATTAATTATAACGAGGATAGTATGAAAAGAAATTTAAAAATTGCACTTAATACTTATAGCTTTAACAAAGCGATAACTTATGGATATGGTCATTACTCATGATCCAGTGAAAGGACTCGGTTTTGACAATTGAGTTAGTTATATTATACATTTTTTTTTTTATTTTTTTATTAAACAAGTTTCTTAATATTCCAGTTGGATTTTGAGTTAACTTAAAACTTATGGTTAACGAGAAATGAATCAGAGATGACTGAAAAGCTTATCATTTTACTTATAAAATACTCTTCAGTTTTGCAATGTAATGTCATAGGAACGAGTCAGTGCTCACTCACTATACAGTTTGAGTTAAGTACTTTGAAGCTAGTCATAATAAGTTAGCAGAAAGTTAACTCACAAAATGCTAAAGGGATATAACAAAAAAAGGTATTACGAAAGATTTTCGATAATTCGTAAAATTAGAAAAGGGTGTGATAGAATAATGTTTCATATTATAATGAAATTTTCATAAATATTACGTTAAAATTAGTATATATATATTTATATGTATATATGTATATGGGGAACCCAACTATAAAAATCGATGTCTTCCGATTTAGATGAAATTTGCACTATGGGATAATAGGCCGGACACAAAGCTCTATCGGTCAAGAACTGCCGGACTTAGAGGGGGTCAAAGTTAGATATTTTGGTCATACAGGGTTTTACTCAAATGAGTGTAACTTTTCCTATTGGTCCTAGCAAAAATTGTCCAAAGGAGTTCAGATAGCTATTACTTCCTTCTTTCCAAATTTTTTGAAAATTTTTTTAATATTTTTTTTTTAATTTTTTTTTTCAAAATGGTTCTTTTTTTTTTTTTTTTTTTTTTTGCTTAAAAGAAAGCTTATACAATTTCCTTTGAGGGATTTTTAGTCCCATAGTGGGTTGCGAGTGGAATATCCATCAAAAAAAAACTATTTTCTAACTTAAGAATAATTTTTTTTCTATATTAGGCACTTAATTTTCCCTATTTTTTCAAATGGCCTATTTTTTTTGAATTTTTCTTTCACTCAAAAGACCATTTCCATGGTCACTTAGTGGGATGAAAGGGGCATTTGTGAAAAAAAAACTTTGGATTAAAATTAGTAGTAAGTAAGTTTAGTTAGTAGTAGTAGTAGTTAGTTAGTTAGTAGTAGTTAGTAGTAGTAGTTAGTAGTTAGTTAGTTAGTTAGTAGTTAGTTAGTTAGTTAGTTAGTTAGTTAGTTAGGTTAGTTAGTTAGTTAGTTAGTTAGTTAGTTAGTTAGTAGTTAGTTAGTTAGTTAGTTAGTTAGTTAGTAGTTAGTTAGTTAGTAGTTGTTAGTTAGTTAGTTAGTTAGTTAGTTAGTTAGTTAGTTAGTTAGTTAGTTAGTTAGTTAGTTAGTTAGTTAGTTGTTAGTTAGTTAGTTAGTTAGTTAGTTAGTAGTTAGTTAGTTAGTTAGTAGTTAGTTAGTTAGTTAGTTAGTTAGTTAGTTAGTTAGTTAGTTAGTTAGTTAGTTAGTTAGTTAGTAGTTAGTTAGTTAGTTAGTTAGTTAGTTAGTAGTTAGTTAGTTAGTTAGTTAGTTAGTTAGTTAGTTAGTTAGTTAGTTAGTTAGTTAGTTATAGTTAGTTAGTTAGTTAGTTAGTTAGTTAGTTAGTTAGTTAGTTAGTTAGTTAGTTAGTAGTTAGTTAGTTAGTTAGTTAGTTAGTTAGTTAGTTAGTTAGTTAGTTAGTTAGTTAGTTAGTTAGTTAGTTAGTTAGTTAGTTAGTTAGTTAGTTAGTTAGTTAGTTAGTTAGTTAGTTAGTTAGTTAGTTAGTTAGTTAGTTAGTTAGTTAGTTAGTAGTAGTTAGTTAGTTAGTTAGTTAGTGTAGTTAGTTAGTTAGTTAGTAGTTAGTTAGTTAGTTAGTTAGTTAGTTAGTTAGTTAGTTAGTTAGTTAGTTAGTAGTTAGTTAGTTAGTTAGTTAGTTGTTAGTTAGTTAGTTAGTTAGTTAGTTAGTTAGTTAGTAGTTAGTTAGTAGTAGTTAGTTAGTTAGTTAGTTAGTTAGTTAGTTAGTTAGTTAGTAGTTAGTAGTTAGTTAGTTAGTTAGTTAGTTAGTTAGTTAGTTAGTTAGTTAGTTAGTAGTTAGTTAGACTTAGTTAGTTAGTTAGTTAGTTAAGTTTAGGTAGTTAGTTAGTTAGTTGTAGTTAGTTAGTTAGTTAGTTAGTAGTTAGTTAGTTAGTTAGTTAGTTAGTCGTTAGTTAGTTAGTAGTTAGTTAGTTAGTTAGTTAGTTAGTTAGTAGTTAGTTAGTTAGTTAGTTAGTTAGTTAGTTAGTTAGTTAGTAGTTAGTTAGTTAGTTAGTTAGTTAGTTGGTTAGTTAGTTAGTTAGTTAGTTAGTTAGTTAGTTAGTTAGTTAGTTAGTTAGTAGTTAGTTAGTTAGTTAGTAGTTAGTTAGTTAGTTAGTTAGTTAGTTAGTTAGTTAGTTAGTTAGTTAGTAGTTAGTTAGTTAGAGTAGTTAGTTAGTTAGTTAGTTAGTTAGTAGTTAGTAGTAGTAGTTAGTTCGTTAGTTAGTAGTTAGTAGTTAGTTAGTTAGTTAGTTAGTTAGTTAGTTAGTTAGTAGTTAGTTAGTAGTTAGTTAGTTAGTAGTTAGTTAGTTAGTTAGTTAGTTAGTAGTTAGTTAGTTAGTTAGTTAGTTAGTAGTTAGTTAGTTAGTTAGTTAGTTAGTTAGTTAGTTAGTTAGTTAGTTAGTTAGTAGTTAGTTAGTTAGTTAGTTAGTTAGTAGTTAGTTAGTTAGTTAGTTAGTTAGTTAGTTAGTTAGTTAGTTAGTTAGTTAGTTAGTAGTTAGTTAGTTAGTTAGTTAGTAGTAGTTAGTTAGTTAGTTAGTTAGTTAGTTAGTTAGTTAGTAGTTAGTTAGTAGTAGTAGTTAGTTAGTTAGTTAGTTAGTTAGTTAGTTAGTTAGTTAGTTAGTTAGTTAGTTAGTTAGTTAGTTAGTTAGTTAGTTAGTTAGTTAGTTAGTTAGTTAGTTAGTAGTTAGTTAGTTAGTAGTTAGTTAGTTAGTTAGTTAGTTAGTTAGTTAGTTAGTTAGTTAGTTAGTTAGTTAGTTAGTTAGTTAGTTAGTTAGTTAGTTAGTTAGTTAGTTAGTTAGTTAGTTAGTTAGTTAGTTAGTTAGTTAGTTTCGTTAACAGACTTCTTAGTTTGTACCTCATAATAGGTAATTGTTATATGTATTCCTTAAACAACTTGGAAATTTTATGAATATCCGCGATAATAACACATTTTAGCGGATACTAAACTAGCTATGAGTAACATATGAGCTGAAAAATTATAAATTTCATTAGTTAAAAACCAGAAAATGAATGAATAAATAAAAGAAAAACTTAAATTCCATTAGCAATACAAAAGTAGTAAAATGAAAGAAGGAATAAAGAATTTTAATTGCTGGTTGGTTGACAATATTTTTTACACAGATAATTCATATACGCAATATTACTTTTGCAAATGACTTTTTTAAAACAGAGTCATTAAAAATAAAAGTAGTGGAGAAGTTTAAAAAATAGATAAATAAAATAAGTGCGAACCACCATGGTGTGGTGTTTGGTATTTGGAATTAGAGATAAGTATTTGTTATAAATTTTCTTCTTTTTTATTACATAAATTGTTTTTAAGTATGAATTATGAGTTAGTTGGTTTGGTGCTAGTTATTAACGTTATTTGTCTTTTTTTATAGTAGAGGATTAGTAGAAAGTGCTGACAAGTTCAGAGGATTATAATTAAGGGATTTGGTATTTAATTTAAATTTGTTTGTATAAGAATTATTAATATTAAAATGGTTTTTTTGAAGCAGTAAATTAGTGTTAATTATATACAAAGAGTAGCCTAATATTAGGCTTTTTATGGCTTTTACATAGTTTTGAACAGTTTGTACTATATTTGCTCTAAAATAGTTTTAAATTTTTGTTTTATGAATATAATATTTAAATAATATTCTTATTTTCCTTGCAGATGTATCATCCCATACAAATGAAACCCGCCGATAGTGAAAATCGTAATGGTAAGTGAATTTTATTTCTCTGTTTGTTTTACCAAAAACAAAGTCTATATTTTTAAGTTTATGGGTACAAATAGTCGTAACTTGAAATGCAGATAAAACAAAAATCAGCAAAAAAAAATTTTTCGACCAGCATACAAAATATTCATTTATCTTTTAAACCAAATGGAAAAAACACAAACTCACAACTAGAAACGAAACAAATTGACCTACAAAGGAAAAAAATGAACTTAAATTTCTAGAAGGAGCAAAAAAAAAAAAAGTGAAACCATTGACTAGACCTTTGGTTCCAAACAAAAATAGCAACAACGGCAACGGCAGTTCTATAAACAAAAATTGTGGGTTCAACAGCAACAACAAAAGCAACATACAATTTTATATACATATAACAAATGTTGTTGTTTTGGTTTAGTTTATTTGGTTAAAGTTAGTGAGTACCATACGAGAGGGTGTGGGAGAGTCATATTGTCCTTGTTTTATTTCCTTTGGAAATTTTAGAGTGTGCACTCGAGTGTGCTGGTAGAGTGTTTGTGTAGAGACCCCCAGTAGTTTTAAATGGAGTTAATGGTGAACATTCTTTCGAGTTATTTATATATTCAAATGTTCAATCATTTGACTTATGCTCTCTTTTTTGGAGAGAGTAATTCAATCCTCTATTTAGGCCTGTAATCGGCATAATGTAAACATGAGAAGACTATTAATGATTTTGATAGTTTTTTATGTATTTTTAAGCTTAAAGTTAGGTTAAGAGTATAAGAAAGCTCTTTTTGCCGATGTATGCTTTAAGACAGCTCTATGCAATGAGCTCTCTTAAGAACTTTTTTGTACTCTTGGATTTACACGAGAATAAAAATTTGGATTCATATAGCACATTCGAGAGCTCTTTGTATATCGACGATTTATGGTCTCAGGATGAGATGAATTTTTAATTTAGCAATCTTAACAAAGAGCAACAAAGTCATGTTAAACTTTTTATTGTACTATATACTAGCAACTAGTTATTTGACCCGCCAAAAGTAATCTATTGCAGAGCCCAGAGTCCACTAGTAAACAAATAAACTGAAAAGTTATTTGATATTCGTGTTAAAATAAATGGTCACGTGTCTTAGTTTATAACCGGAAATAATTTTGATGGCCACCGCGATATGACGGGTCCTGATAGTTTCAGAATATCAATGTGCTATAAAAGGGTCACATAAACAATGTGAGGAGGCCAAATAACACAAACACTTGACAAACTTTCACATTATTTGAACTTTAGTCACCATCACTATTTTGAGACTGTATGTCCAAAATCACACAAAAACAAACATTAACAAAAAAAGCAATTTTTTGAATCCAGTCTTAAGGAACGTTTTTAAAAGGCCTGGTACTTTACATAGAGCACCTACATTCTTCTTTCAATAAAGGATATGCTTAAGTGGGTAATGATTACACAAAGTAATTCATTACATAGTCAATTACAATGTGTTATTGAGCAATAATCTATTACAATTACTTATAATTTTTATTGAAGTTTTTCCACTTACAATTTCCTGTAATGTGTAATTTACCATTAAGCAATAACATTTACTTGTAATTGTAATTTTTGTTTTGTCAATTACAATTGCTTGAAGTTACAATTGCTTCTTTAGGTATTTGTAATTCTAAATTACAAGTAATTACAAGAAAAAAAATTCACAATTACAACTAATTGTAATTGGCAAAATTTTAATTATATACAAGTAATTGAAATCTTTAATTACGATTACAAATATTTGTATTTGGCAGAACTTCAGTTATAATTACAAGTAATTGTAAAAGAAAAAACTTTAATTACAATTGTAATTGTAACAGAAAATGTAATCATTACTCCTCAAGCCAAAAATATTAGTAAAAAACTTGTCTGATTTTAATACTTTAAAAGTATTTGAAATTAAAATTGTTCCAATTACAATCACTTACCATTGAATCTTTGCCAATTACTTTTAATTGTAATTTAAATATTACAAATTACATTTATGTGTAATTGCAACTATTTTAATTGTAATTGTTAAGTAATTGTGAAATATTACTATTTAATATTTTGGATTTATTATTTTAATATAATTATAATTACTTATAATTGTAATTGAAGTAATGCCAATTACAATTTTATGCAATAGCTCAATTACAAAAAAATAATAATTCCAAAGAATACAATTAATTACTTATTGTTCTGTAATATATTACTTAATATCTGGATTGGAAGATTACATTAGTAGTAATTGTAATTCAATTACATTAAAAGCTATTGAAATTATAATTCAATTACATTACAAGTAATTAGAATTCTTATTTAATTATATTGGAATTTGAATTACAATTACTTGTAATTTTTACCTTTTTTAACAATTTAAAATAATAGTAATTAGCATTATTTGGTTATTTCTCAATTACACATTACAAGGAATTGTTATTGACCAAGTAATGAATTACTTAATATAATCATTATGCCCTAAGCCTGCTTAATGTAATTATTATCACCTCTTGTCCTTAAGGCCTGCAGAAATCATTCTTGAGTAAGTAATGCAAAAGCTTTCTAGAGTAATGAATGACTCTTTGTGGCCCTGTGTAGTCAAGGCCTTACAATTCTTAACCCTGTCAGAAATTCCTATGTGTCGTTTTGAAATAATTTGGACACAAGCAGCCAAAGGCATCTAAAACATACATCAACACTTGGTGACAATGAGCGACTATACTAAATCATTTAGAGTGTTTCGTAGAAAAATGTGAACGTTTTTGTTTTCTCGTACTATCGGTTTAATATTTACTTCACTTTTAGATTCTGTTGCTTTTGGGATACAGTAAATATATAAATAATAAATTATTTACTACTTGACAAAAGATTGCTGAAGATTAAAGAGAACTTTTGGTGGAATCGTATGCGAAAAAATTGGTGAAATATTTAAAATTTTTAAATATATCACCACTAACTCTGAGCTATAATTTAAGTAAATATTTTGCACGCTATTGGTGTAGGTTATGAATCATTTAAACCTTGAATTAAACACACTTTCACTTTATTTGACTTAAACAAATTTTTATTTTTTACCAACCAAAATCAATACTGTTTATGGGAAAAACACAATTTTAACCTAAATTTTACAAATATTTGTATATATGTTTTTATCTTAAACAAATACAAAATTGATGATATAAGCAAATAATAGAAAAAAAGAGTAAATATATACATACATATAAACAATTTTGGAAATAAAACGATTTACATACATACATATGTTGTAACAAAAAAATATTCAAATAACTGCTAGCAGCAAAATGCCAATTTAATAAAATGCTTGACTTAACTGTGTTCATGTACACTTCTCCGAAATGCAGTGTGGCTTTTTGGGAAAAATTTTGTTAGGAAAATTTAAAAAAAAAAAAAAAAAAAAAATTTTTTTGAAAACATTTTTTTTTTTATCTGAACCAATTTTTTGTAGGAATACGGTGCGTATTAATGTACTAAATACGAAAAAAATAAAAAATATATTTCTCTGAAAAGGTCCTCAGTTTCTTGAAAATGTTCATAACAGTACATAATGTTCAAATAGATAATGTGCATCGATCGAAATTACTATTTTAGAGAATAATCTATCTTTGTAAGAAGGAAACACGAATTTCATAAAAGAAGTAATTGAAAAATTTCAATTCTTAATAATAAACAATTGACATAATATTGAATTTAGTGGAATATTAAAGGTTTAACAAGCAATATTTAAGTAATTAGCAACTACATATGTATGTATTTAGAAAAAAGTTCAAGTATGAAGTTATTAATCGGTCAAAGACGACAATATTTTAATCTACACTCACTCAAAAAAGCCTAAACTCAGAGCTAGGGGCATTTCCTAAGCAGATATTTTAGACGAAAAGTTTTATGGAATCTAAGTGAAATCAAAAGCAGGCTACGAATTTATTAAATAATTTCAAAATGATGACTAATTCATTTTTTTCATACGCAATTCTAATTTTCTATAACTAACTGGATGATCCAAATTACAGATTATGAATAACAAACACCTGAACATGTCTTTCTCTCCACCCTGAAGGGTAGGTATATCTAACATAAACAGTGAAAAACAATTGTTGTTATACATAATCTAGAATTTGAAGCTAAAACAATAACAATGCAATTTACACAGCAATGATAATAAATTTTAATGGAAAAATAAAAAAAAGTAACAACAAAAAATAAGAGCATCTTCAAATATAAACATAAACTGCAATTGAAAAGTGATATATAGACAATAGCAGACATTTTAACAGACAAACAGACAGACAGACGTAACATAATATAGAGAACAATAATTTAATGATGTATTTGTTGTTTGTAAATCTATAAACATAGGCCGGTGTAAAATGAGAAGGGGAGAGGACGAGAAGGAGCAGAATGGGGGAGGGGCAAGAGCAAACAAAGGAGGCAGGAGAAAACGAGACGCGGCAGGGAGAGAACGAGCGAGCGAACGAACGAACGAACAAACGAACGAACGAACGAAACAAGAACGAAGAACGAACGAAACGAACGAACGAACGAACGAAACGAAGAACGAACGAGAAGAACGAACGAAACGAACGAACGAACTAACGAACGAAACGAACGAACGAACGAACGAACGAACGAACAACGAACGAACGAACGAACGAAACGAACGAACGAACGAACGAACGAACGAACACGAACGAACGAACGAAAACGAACGAACGAACGAACGAACGAACGAACGAACGAACGAACGAACGAACGAACGAACGACGAACGAAGACGAACGAACGACGAACGAACGAACGAACGAACTACGAACGAACGAACGAACGAACGAACGAACGAACGAACGAACGAACGAACGAAACGAAGAACGAACGAACGAACGAACGAACGAACGAACGAACGAACGAACGAACGAACGAACGAAACACGAACGAACGAAGAACGAACGAACGAACGAACGAACGAACGAACGAACGAACGAACTGAACGAACGAAGACCGAACGAACGAACGAACGACCGAACGAACGAACGAACGAACGAACGAACGAACGAACGAAGACCGAACGAACGAACGAACGAACGAACGAACGAACGAACGAACGAACGAACGAACGAACGAACGAACGAACGAACGAACGAACGAACGAACGAACGAACGAACGAACGAACGAACGAACGAACGAACGAAACGAACGAACGAACGAAACGAACGAACGAACGAACGAACGAACGAACGAACGACGAACGAACGAACGAAACGAACGAACGAACGAACGAACGAACGAAGAACGAACGAACGAACGAACGAACGAACGAACGAACTAACGAACGAACGAACTAACGAACGAACGAACGAACGAACGAAACGAACGAACGAACGAACGAACGACGAACGAACGAACGAACGAACGAACGAACGAACGAACGAACGAACGAACGAACGAACGAACGAACGAACGAACGAACGAACGAACGAACGAACGAACGAACGAACGAAACGAACGAACGAACGAACGAACGAACGAACGAACGAACGAACGAACGAACGAACGACGAACGAACGAACGAAAGAACGAACGAAAGAACGAACGAACGAACGAACGAACGAACGAACGAACCGAACGAACGAACGAAAGAACGAACGAACGAACGAACGAACGAACGAACGAACGAACGAACGAACGAACGAACGAACGAAACGAACGAACGAACGAACGAACGAACGAACGAACGAAAGAACAACAAAGAACGAACGAACGAACGAACGAACGAACGAACGAACGAACGAAGAACGAACGAACTAACGAACGAACGAACGAACGAACGAAACGAACGAACGAACGAACGAACGAACGAACTAACAACTAAAAGAACGAACTAACTAACGAACGAACGAAGAACAAACGAAGAACTAACTAACGAACGAACGAAACGAACTAACGAACTAACTAACTAACTAGCGAACGAACGAACGACGAACGAACGAACGAACGAAGAAAGAACGAACTAACGAACGAACGAACGAAACGAACTAACGAAAACTAACGAACTAACAACGAACGAACGAACGAACGAACAACTAACAACTAACTAACGAACTAACTAACGAACTACTAAGAACTAACTAACGAACG
>NW_023995344.1:0-123577 GCF_015586225.1 Lucilia sericata | reverse complement strand
TAGTCCACAGACTAGTCCATAGCCTAGTCCACATAGTCCATATACTAGTACACATAGTCCATATACTAGTCCACAGAATAGTCCATAGACCATAGACTAGTCCACAGACCTGTTCACAGACTAGTACATAGACTAGTCCTTAGACTAGTCCATAGATTAGTCCTTAGACTAGTCCATAGACTAGTCCTTAGACTAGTCCATAGACTAGTCCTTAGACTAGTCCATAGACTAGTCCTTAGACTAGTCCATAGACTAGTCCATAGACTAGTCCTTAGACTAGTCCATAGACTAGTCCTTAGACTAGTCCATAGACTAGTCCTTAGACTAGTCCACAGACTAGTCCTTAGACTAGTCTATAGACTAGTCCTTAGACTAGTCCATAGACTAGTCCTTAGACTAGTCCATAGACTAGTCCTTAGACTAGTCCACAGACTAGTCCTTAGACTAGTCCATAGACTAGTCCTTAGACTAGTCCACAGACTAGTCCTTAGACTAGTCCATAGACTAGTCCTTAGACTAGTCCATAGACTAGTCCTTAGACTAGTCCTTAGACTAGTCCACAGACTAGTCCTTAGACTAGTCCATAGACTAGTCCTTAGACTAGTCCATAGACTAGTCCATAGGCTAGTCCTTAGTTTAGCCCATAGACTAGTCAAATTGCTTGTATGTATATAGACTCTAATTTAAGTCTAAATTTCGTCTAGGGTTTTTTTCTGTTGCAATTGTTCTTTTTCAATTCATTATAATTACATTACAATGACGTAAATTCGAACTATAACATTTTCAATTTATTTTTTCTTTATTTCATTGGTCTAATGAAATAATTTCTAGTTTTTGTTGTTGTTGTTTCTTTTTTTAATGTATTTAATTTTTTTCGTGTTTCAATTATAATAGTTTTATTTTTGAAGCGTTTAAATATAGGTACTACTATTTTTTTACGATTTAAATTTTTTTTGTATTGCACGTGCGGTTAATTAATGAAAGTGTTGCTATTTTTAAGGAAATCTATGAATTAACAAGTCGTATTTTATAAAAAATATAACAACAATTATATGAGAAAAAAAAGTGGCAATAAATTGCATGAATTTTTTTTTTTGTGTGGCACGAATAGGTAGTTTACGTCGGCAGAAAGCTAAATACATACATATAAAGCAGAGGTCTCCCTCTTAGTCTGTAGCCATAGTTTAGGTAAATATTTTGTTGGGGTATTATTTTAGGAAAACAAGAGGAATGAAAATTAGTGATACCAAAATAATCACTAAGTTAAATCGTTCCTTCATAAGGCTTTTAGTAGCGATAGAAGTCACCTGTCAGAGTGGTAGGGGACATTTACTCTCATTCTTAGTAAAAGTTTTGTGAACCTATATCATAAGAATTTCTTAAGGCTTTTTGTCGTTTCGTTTAACGATCAATTTGGCAAATCTTGGTTGAAGAAATGTCTATTCTATTGAGATTGTGTTCCTTTATCGAAAGAACTAGATTAGGTTTGGTATGGTTTCGCTCTCGGATGAAGGAAGGTATCTTTTTTAGGGCGTACAATAGCAAGAAGGTTAACAATTGTCCCAACAGGAGGTTTAAAATATCTAAAGCTTCAATGGGGAGGGATTTGAGGATAATGATATCACCTAGACAGCCTTAAACAATATTTTATCTGATATTCTTTGGCTAGCAAATACATAGACAGTTTTGTAAGCTCTTGGCGAAATGCTGCCTCACTGCCGGGAGCGTTAGCAATGTCTGAAAGTTCGAATAAAGTTTAGATTTATCTAACATCTAAAGAAGCTGGCTAACAGCAGCATTATTTTCAAAACAGTCAGCTATGTCCATTGTGGTACAATATTATTTCCCGAACTTTTCAGATACAGATAAGAGCAATAGGTTATCTGATATCTTGACAGACTTTACCTAGCAAGGGCTTGAACATCTTAACGTATACTTGGTACATCACTGTTAGAAACACTGCCATTGCCTGAAAGTTTGATGGAGAGATGTAGTTCAAGATGTTTACGGAATAGCCAAGTGGGAAATCAGTAGATCATGAAGTTCATAAAAAACTTATGCCTCCATTGCAGAAAAAACGTCTCCAGAGGTTGCCATGACCCTAACCGCGCTAGAAACATGTTTTCTTTTCAGGTGTAACATACTGGTCTGTTTCCTCCAGTAATCTTTAGACAACCAAGGCTTCAGGCTTTTGCTTACTTTTAGATAACTAAGGCTTGGGCATTTTTGGAGTCACTAAACGCAGATGAACCTTACTACCTGAAAGCTTAGAGTGAAGATTTGGTGGTGAACCTTGATTTAAAGAAGTTATTAATCTAGATGCTTGCAGTTAAGCGAGCTTAAATAATGTAACAATTAGTAGGATATGGTATAAAATCATATTGTCTTCCATTCGGACAAGCAGCTCCAAGGGAATAGGAACTTTAGCGCTATAGACTCTATAGTATAGAGTCATATTTAAGGACTTTTATAGTTAAAATAATCCTTGAAACTGCTTAATCCTGATTTCAGCAACATGCTGCTTCATTTCCGATAGCCTATCAATCTTTCAAACTTTTCCGCTTATAGCGGTAATCATACTATCAGCCGTCTGGGCGAGCAGGCCGCCTTGGAACTGCGAGCAGAGATACAAGCCGAGACGGCTCACAACGGCGGCGGCTGGCAGCCGGCAATATTTTGCAAGCCGCGCCGCCGCCGACTTCTTTCGGCTCAAAAGCTAAGCCGAAAGATTGAAATCGCACATGTACTTCAGAAAATAATTTCACCAATTTGAACGGAGTTGCCACTTTTTTATTCTTCTTATGGCTAATTGAAAAGAGTTGCCACACAATATTGTGCTAATATTAATATAGTGATAACTACTATAATAATGTCAATTTTTTGCAGAAAAACTTATATAGAGTTAGGTTTCTATATAACAGATTAGTATGCAGAGATTTTTCAATATAATAAACGCTTAAAAGATCAATTTCTGAAGAAAAAGTTAAATTGAGCCGACAATTTAGCCGCCGCCGATATTTTCTTTATAAGCCGCTTCCCTAAAATGGTTGCTCCGCCGCCGCCAATCATTTTGCATCGGCCTTTATCTCTGACCGCGAGAACGATGCTATATGAATGATCTAGAAATGATCCATTAGATAGAAATGGAAACCTTTAATAATATTTCAATAATTGGATTTTCAGCTTTTAAGCTTAATATCTTTAATATACTTTTATTTAAGTTTTTATACACATTCTAATTATACGCCTCAAAAGACGCCTTAGTAAGCAATCGTCCATGAAGCATGACATGTCAATTGGACATGCTTTTGCAAAAGTATGAAACAAATAAGTATTTCTTCATATATACATATTAAAAATCCATCTGATATTAATAATTTATTTATTATAATTGGCTCATTGAATGGTATTTCCCTCAAAGAAATAATTCACTAAATCAGCCAGTTAATGTTGCGCCAAGTTTTCAACAGACATGTGTTAAATACTTATAAGCTAAAGTACAAACAATTTTAAAGTGTTTCGCAAAGAAGTAAAAAAAAAATAAACTCGTCGTGTGTTAAGTTTCAATAACCCTAAAGTTAAATAGCATTTGTTAAACAACATTTATAACATTTCATTCATATCTCTATAGACAACAACAAACATTTATTATATTGCAAGTATTCAGGCCTCTACTAAAGGAACATAAATTATCTATTGCCAGCTCTTTTCCCCAATTATTATCTACTCACTCTAAACGCCAGAGCATAATCGTTGACGTTGTCTCCTGGCTTAATCTGTATCAATTAAATGATGTCCAAGAAATCTAATGACTCATAGTTTAAATATTCAAAATTCCAAGGAACTTTTAACGATCAAGAAATAAAATTTCACAAGTTAAAGTTAGCGGCGGCAGTAGTGATATTATTGTGGTGAACATAAAAACGACAATTTTTTAAACAAAATACTTCTATAACATAACAAAAAAAAAAAAAAAAAAAAAACAAATCTTATATTTTCTATATGTGTTTTGTGTAAATGACGCGGTGCGAAAAGTTCAATAATAAAATATATGTAAAAAAAAAAAAACAAACCAAACACATTTATTATCCAGTCGAGGTGGTGTACTTCAACTCTCATACCCGTTCCATATGCATCTCAAACTAAAAATACCAAATAAAGCACACACTCGGTCTTTCGTTTGCTCATTCAGTCAGTCAGTCCGTCACTCACTCTCTATACACACTTCAGACACATTCAGTCGGAATGGCATGAAGCATGATACAACAATAACAACAGCAATAACATCAAGAAATAATAAATGAACTTAGTTATGTACGAAACACATTGGCTACACGGCTAGAAAGCAATGTTGGGGAAGTTTGAAACAGATAATTATGAATAGGCAAAGAGGAATTGATAGCAGATCTCATCATTTTGGTTGAATCTTAATCTTCAAACGATAAATCTAATGGACCTTGAGCAAGGAAAAATTACCTTGGCTTCAATCTAAAGAATGAAATGCTTTCATTTACCAAAAGTTTAAAAAGTTTTACTTGAAGATTCCCGAGAATTTTGATCACCCATTTCGATTGGATGGTGGGATCCTGTAATTTTTAAGGACATCCATTTTGGAGGAAGTTTAGGTACAAAACGTTTGTGAAACACAATCCTGGTAGTCGAATAAGTAAGAAACTAAACCTTTACATTGTATTCTGGATGTAGAAAAAGTTCATTAGACCTTTTCTGACCTATGTCTTGGTATTGCTGATTCCATGAGATCCATACATAAGGCATATGTGGAAATAAAGTTAATCATGCCAAGCTCTTCACCTTAATCGCCTTTTTTCAAATGAATCTACCTTGGGGAAGGTAGACTTGCCAACATTGGGGCATTTGATGGAATAGGCAATATCTATACCGAACTACGATAAAACTTTCCAGATCAGAATTTCCATAAGTTATAACTGGTCTGAAAACATTCGTCATTCGAGCAATGTGATCTAGGTTGGGATCATGGAATCATGAATTTTTACCCAAATAGATTTGGTCACTTGATCTGCAGGACAAATCTCGATGAGAATATGAGAGTTTATCTTGAGATATCGATCTTTACTATTAACATTTAAACTGACTTCTGAAATGAATTCACTCTCTCTCTCTCACTCTCTCTCTCTCTTAACAAAAACAAAGCATCGTGGGATATGGATTTCAAAACATAAAACTATATCGGGGAATGAACATTAAAGCGAGATGAAACCGTTAATTACCGATAGTTACTTTGGAATCTGTTAAAACACTCAATTCCAATCTTATAAGATCGAAACTTTAAAGCATTTTGAAAATGAAATTGTGAGCGAATATGTGAAATATGTGAAATGATCTTGTGAAAGTGATCTGGCTAATTCAAAGCTGGAAAAAGAAGTCGCCTGGTAAACTTCTGAAATCAGTTAGTTTAAAGGATTACGTAACTTTTATACGCCTCAAATTCCGACCATAAATCTCGAGCAGTGGAGAAGAGTCACTATTCTTAACTCCAAACAAATAAGATCGAAAAGTCTTCGCAATTACATTCAACTCTCGATTACAATGTAAAACTTTCGAAATAACTTCTCGATAACATCCTGCGTTAGATCGAATTACCAATTTCGGAATTTATATTGCTTCCAAAACATGAGGCTACCTGCAGAAATGAAATGGAACTATCCATCTAGCAGTGTTCTTTGATTCCTTTAGGGTCTACTAGATACTCCTGAAGGCTTTCTATATGCCTACTTACCAGACATTGGCAGAAAGTGACAAATGAGCTTTTTGACTAGTTTGGTTTGGCTTTTTATACATTTATGAACTTACGAAACCTCAGAGAACTTAATCTTTGCCTATTTCTGCCTCAATACTAAGTGAAAGTCTCGGAAAAACACTCTTAAAGTATTACACTATATACACCGATGCCATAACTCTCCAACGTGTGAGTGATTCTAACCTTATTGTGTAACTTCCCGACTAGATGTTAAAGATTCGTATGGAAGGAAGCCAAAGGTTCGTATCCAGTAGTCTCGATTAATAATATATAGTTTGCGAGTTTGCTTTAGACAAATGTCTACGTTTCTTTTGATAAGATTAGAAAACTTAGAACTCGTTCGAGTCTTTCAAATGGAATAAAGCATTGAGAGTGTTTCATTTCTTACGGTGTATCTACTTAATTTGAACGAAATGTCTACGATAACTTTGAACTGTGTCTGCTGTTTTATTATTGTTGTTGCAATTGCTGCTGCCGCTGCTGGCTTCATTGTTGGCAGGGTATGCCGAATGAAAACACATACTAATCAGGAATGGAACTGCAGTATTCTTTTCAATTTAACGATGTAACGATGCCAACGGTTTATTAATAGTTAGTATTGTAGTCTGTTATACCGGAGGTCGTGGTTTCGATTCCCATCAGAGGCACTGGTAAAGGAGCAAACAACAGGATCGTTAGAGGACTAGTCATCTTTAAGGCACGAGGATTATTTAAGGCACAAGGATTCTGGTTGATCTGTATTGCAAAAAAGAAAAATATTCAACGAAAAAGGTCTAGAGAGTTGAAGATCATTTGCATGAGAGGATAAAGGACCCAAATACCGTGACGGACCTGCCTTCAGTATAACCTTTGAAGCACCAGCTTTCCAAAAAAACTTTCACTTTGAAGTAGATGACCTCAATTGACTATAGCAAAGCTGCTCTCTCTTGTTCTCATGAAAAGTGATCGTTAAGATATTGACATTTCGAAATCTGATGTTTTAACAATATCTCAGAAGTTGTGACTTTGTCTTGACCATCACTAATCCAACTTATAGCATCTTACAAAGATCGGGCAGTGAATGTCACCGACACTTCACTTCAAACAAAATAATTTTCCAACCCTGAGCCATACCGACAAGAGAACACCGATATATACAGAGAGCAAACACTAACAAAAAATATTCAATAAAAACCTGTTTACAAAATCTAAAAACGTACCTCAACCACACATCACAATCACCTCACCAGCCAACACATAGCTCATACAAAATACACAAAACAAATCGAGTACAATACAACAACAACAACAAAAATATATATAATCAAAAATTATAATGCCCGTAATAATTACGTACGTACCAAAGAGCAACTAAAAAAAAAATCGGGAAAACAAATAAAACTTATAGAGCATTTAATGCCAAAAACAAATACAAGAACAACAACGTAATAATAAAATAAAAATAAATAACTTATATGACAACTATTAAATACTAAAAGTAAATAGTTTGATCATTGTAGATCAATTTCTTTTTATTGTTTCTTTAACGTTATTAAATGTGAAGAACAATTTTAAGAATTTCTTAAAATGACCATAAAGATTGTATAAAGAAAAAGTTGAATGACACCTGAACTTTTAATTTGGTAGTTTAAATTGTGGGAGGAATTTCTCTATTAATTGATCTGGAGTTTGATACATACACGTGAGAATGTGTTATCTTGAAAGTTACCCTAATTGGTGTTTAGAATTCTAGTTATTTATTATTGGTATTTTTAGTGTAACTTTCTTAGACTAGATGATATTTAAAGACTAGTTAGTTTATTAGTTTAAGTGTTAGTTTTACTATGTTGACAAAGTGGTGTCACCATAGACATAGACAGTCTATAGTCTTGACTATAGAACAGTCTATAGTATTGACTATAGAACAGTCTATAGTATTGACTATAGAACAGTCTATAGTCTTGACTATAGAACAGTCTATAGTCTTGACTATAGAACAGCCTATAGTCTTGACAATAGCACAGTCTATAGTCTTGACTATAGAACAGTCTATAGTCTTGACTATAGAAAAGTCTATAGTCTTGACTATAGAACAGTCTATAGTCTTGACTATAGAAAAGTCTATAGTCTTGACTATAGAACTGTCTATAGTCTTGACTATAGAACAGTCGATAGACTTGACTATAGAACAATCTATAGTCTTGACTATAGAACAGTCTATAGTCTTGACTATAGAACAGTCTATAGTCTTGACTATAGAACAGTCTATATTCTTGACTATAGAACAGTCTATATTCTTGACTATAGAACAGTCTATAGTCTTTACTATAGAACAGACTATAGTCTTGACTATAGAACAGTCTATAGTCTTGACTATAGAACAGTCTATAGTCTTGACTATAGAACAGTCTATAATCTTGACTATAAAACAGTCTATTGACTATAGAACTGTCTATAGTATTGACTATAGAACAGTCTATAGTCTTGACTATAGAACAGTCTATAATCTTGACTATAGAACAGTCTATAATCTTGACTATACAACAGTATATTGACTATAGAACAGTCTATATATAGTCTTGACTATAGAACAGTCTATAGTCTTGACTATAGAATAGTCTATTGTCTTGACTATAGAACAGTCTATAGTCTAGACTATAGAACAGTCTCTAGTCTTGACTATAGAACAGTCTATAGTCTGGAATATGAAACAGTCCATAGTCTTGACTATAGAACAGTCTATAGTCATGACTACAGAACAGTCTATAGTATAGACTATAGAAGAGTCCACAGTCTTGACTATAGAAGAGACTATAGTCTTGACTATAGAACTGTCTCTAGTCTTGACTATAGAACAGTCTATAGTCTGGAATATGAAACAGTCTTTAGTCTTGACTATAGAACAGTCTACAGTCTTGACTATAAAACAGTCTATAGTCATGACTATAGAACAGTCTATAGTATAGACTACCGAAGAGTCCATAGTCTTGACTATAGAACAGTCTATAGTCTTGACTATAGAACAGACTAAAGTCTTGACTATAGAAGAGTCTATAGTCTTTACTACAGAACAGTCTATAGGCTTGACTATAGAACCGTCTACAGTCTTGACTATAGAACAGTCTATAGTCTTGACTTTAAATCAGATTATAGTCTTGACTATAGATCTTCATTATAGATAAGTCTATAATCTTGACTATAGAACAGTCTATAGTCATGACTATAGAATAGTCTGTAGTCTTGACTATAGAACAGTCTATAGTTTGAACTATGGAACAGTCTATAGTCTTGACTATAGAACAGTCTATTGACTATAGAACAGTCTATAGTCTTGGCTATAGAACAGTCTTTAGTCTTGACTATAGAGTAGCCTATACACCAGTCTATAGTCTTGACTATAGACCACTCCATAGTCTTGACTATAGATCAGCCTATAGAAAGAATGCTCTAACGGCTAAAGGCTTTTTTCCATCTTACAACATATTTTTCAAATACCATCTCTATCAAATGCATTTCTACAGATTTCTTATTTTCTTCATTTGCATTCGAAAACGTTCTTAATGACACAAAGTATTTCCGGTCATTGAAATGCCTCAAGCAAGAACAACAATAATATATTACTCTTTTATATATATATAGTCTCTCTTCAAAATGATTAATAATTTAAGTATACATTAACCTGATCGATAATTATGTGGATGAACAGTTGAGCATGAACAACACTCTATCCATACAACAGGCATATAACATAACATTCCTTTAAAAGATCTATCTACACGGGTTAAATGTGCGAGTATTGTACACTACTTTTTACAGAATACCCAGATACAAGTATCACTAACTACAACAGCCACCACCATTAACCAATGTATGTATGATTTTGTTCAACAACAACAACAACAACAAAAAGTGGTTAAACTTCTTTTTTAGTTGTTGTTATATTTCAGTATTGTATGTATTTCAAATACAATTACTCACTGTTATTTCTTAACCATGACATGAATACTTCTTTCTACTATACTCTACTCTATACCATCTACATACCGAAATTTATTTTTATACAATTTTTACGTTTAACGTTTATACGTTAACAGCAGCCAACAACAACAAAGGCTATACACATACTCATGACAGTTGAACCAAAAACTACCTAAAAGAAGACAAAAATTTCTTGAACCAAAAACGTTAAAAATAAATAAAAATTTGTAAGAAAAAAAGTACACCAACAAATAATGTAAGACAAACAGTAAAACAAGAATTAAACAGAGATACAGAATAGATTTACTTATTTCAAGAAATGTCAACAAACTAATTTTTAAAAAATAAAACTAGGAATGAATAATAAAAGACTACAGCAGCAGCAGCAAAAGTAAACTAGTTAACTACAATAATAACAAAGAAATTCTTGAAATTTTTAAAGGTTTTATTGACAGCTAAAGGAAGTTGAGAGAAAAAGTGTAAGGAATGACTTAGGATCAAATAAAAACAAATACTAGGAAGAGAGTCTTAGAGAGGGAAGCAAAGGAGAGAAAATTGAAATATTGTTGTCAAAACAAGTGTAAACAAAACTGCACTTTGAACTTGAAAGTGAAGTAACATATCATACAAATTAACCTCAAATTACAAACTTACAGCCCTGGTTCTATGAAATGTGTATGTGGAACTAAAACTGTTATCCCATAAAGTCATAAAATGAAGGACTAAAGAAGAGATATACGTTTAATTCCTAAAAGGAGAGTAAGCTTCTCAAAGTCTATGTTAAAGCTGGAATTTCGCTAGTTCATATTGCATTCCAGGAAGTTACGTTTAAGGTTGGACGGTCAACGTTGACAATGTTGCTCTGGGATCTTTTGAAGAAAAGGATTTAACCAAAATGCTGATATTGAAACAATAGATGCTCGATCAATTTCTCTAAGATTGGGACCTAGGTTAGGTTCGTTATGCAGCTATAATGTACAGAGTGTCACAGCTACACTTAATCCCAGAGGATCCCCAAAAGAAAAAGGGGGAAGAAGTAATAAGGAATATATGAAGAAGTGATCCAACCAATTAGATGTATTTGATAATGCAATTAGACGCTACTATTGAACATTTGATAGATCAGAATAACAAGTTCCGCCCAACGTCCGTTTACGATCCCTTTGCAGAGCTAGATAATACGTCTCCTACTAACGTCCAAAGATGTTAGGTTTGGTTGATTGATCCTCGTTCTTATGAAAAAGAATTGTCCTTGAGATTGCCTGAAAAGTAACGAAGAAACGAATAATGAAACGGTAGAACTACAAAGATCCTATGGGGTGACCCTGATGAGAGCAATAAGAGAAATCTTCTCAAAATGAACAAGTCCGAGTTTAGTATGATGGTACGTATTCCGACTGGACATACAGGATTACGAGCACAGCTGTGCAAAATTGGACGTGTGGATTCAGACTAATGTAGAGCATGTGGAGAGGTTGGAGCATTCGTCGAAGTTAGATCAAAGTATCTTGGAAGTGATGTTATTCCGGAAATAACATTCCTGACTAACACTGACTGGAAGATTTCTCCTATCAACCTAACCTAGCCTAAAGCATAATTATATTATCATGACCTGTGTTCGTTCTCAATCCGTTCGAAGAGCTAGACAATTACATAGATGATGTGCTAAGGTCTCATTGTAACATCCAAAGAATTTCTTTAAGAATAGTAATTGTTCAAATGTCGGCAAAGGGTCGACATAAGTTAACCAAAGTTGTGGGCCACAAGTTCATTTGAGCTTGTCTATAATAGAATGGCAGAAGTATCGTAAACTAAAGAGGAAAGGATAGAGAAGTGAGACAACAGAAGTATTGAGGTAGAAGAGGACAGCTTGCGGAGAAAGGTACTATGTCCATGTTAAGTACTCAGTAATGTATTAGACGCTCCAATAAATATTTTAATATCTAACAGTGTCCATTTACGATACGTTCGCAGAGCAGGACAATTATATAGAAGATGTGCTAACGTCTTCTCCTATCATCCAAACAATTTCTATTTAGTGGGACGTATGGTCCTCGTTGATAGTGAAGAAGGTATTTGCCGAATTGCTGACATTCTTTAAAGTTGAGACCCAATCGTTTGGCTGAACAGAAATCGGGGCCATTGGCTATATACATAATTAAGTGAATGCTTCAACGTTCAACATCTGAGCTATAGATCAATTCTATGCAGATGTTTTTGACACGTCGAAATGTCCTCCACGTTATGGATTAGATTGGTATGAAGTTTAAGCAGTGCATTGCGGACGAGGCTGATTTGAATTTGTCACCCAAGTGGTGCAGTCTTTACCAGACCATTTCTTCATGATTTCCCTTAAGTCTATGTAAATAATTCAATTTATCGGAATGAATATAGCTGAAACATTGAAATGAAACCTCCTGAATGCTCTCAAAGCCGCGACTTTGGTATTGAGTCGGATCAATGCGGCAATGTGCGATAATTGTCTAGAAATCCGCTACGATATTGACAAGGAAGAATGCAGTTTCAGCAACGCATTACAGACGAGGCTAATGTGAATTTCTCACTAGGTTTGTCTTCGCTAGACTTTCTCTTAATGAGTTTCCTTGAGTTGCAAGTCTTTGATAATAATTTCCAGTCCCAGTGGACTTCTCTGTGAAAAAAAATGACTAAATAGATAATTAAAATAAACGTAAACATCTAAACTAATGTTCACAATCATTGAAATCTTGGATCCAAGAGAGCGTAAATTCTTAACTGCTTCAACTCTTATCGATATAACAGGTGGTTTCTCACTCTCTCTTTCCTTAAACAGGAGTCAACTGAAAATGAGAGGACTTAGAGAGAAATTGAGATTAAAAAAACAAATGTCATTAATTTAACCCTCTCTTTTACACATACACACTTATATAAAATACAACTGTAAATATCATCCTAATTAATTAAAAAAAAACACTAACGACAGACACGCCACACAAACTAAAAACAATAAGAAATTGAATTTGAAACGAAAAAAAAAAAAACAAAGCAAAACTCAAATAATATTTCACTACCCAAAGTGACGCACAATTTGGGTCATTTACCTGAACTGATGTCGCACATGTTGTTGTCGTTAAAACAATATAATAGTAGTTGTTTCCTATACATATGCATATAAAACAATACAAAAAAAGATTGAGGAAAATACAACAAAATTATTAAATTCACTTGACCGACGATTTACTCACTTACAGCACACTCTCCAAGTAGTTAGTTTTAAGTACTTGTGCCTTAATTTCAATTAACAAAAACAAATAGTTTAATTTGTAAATTTTGTAAAGAAAATTGTAATAATCTTAAGAAAGTTAATAAATTAAGCAATGTCTTATAATACTTTTAAGAATATTTAAGAAAACTTGTTAAATTTAAGTATCCAAACGGTTCTTTTTGTATACGTGTTGTTTGAAAGCGATTAACTTCCGGTGAGTTTTATGAACCAGCTATAAAACAGAGCAAAATGTTCAAGGTGTTAAAGATTTTACTATAATGAGATTTGTGAAACTATGTTTCCCTCTTGTTTGAAACCTCTAATGGGATTAAGGCTTTCCCCTGTTTCTAAGCAGGGAAAGTTTAAAGCAAACGATTATCTTAGTTTTGGGAAATCTTTATTGGAAATCACATCATACGATGTTGGAATAGATTGTGTGACAAGTAACTCTGATGAGTTGAAACATCGATCATTAATGACTGATCTGATTGAAGATAAATCAGTTGTATATCATAAGAAATGCAGAGCTTAACATTCACAGAGAAAAAATCCGTTTCTTCTTTCCTTGTTTCAGCAACAGTTGAAGTTCAAGAACAACTCCTTTACATGACATTTTGTTCAAGAAGTTAGATATTCACAGAGTTTCAAGATAAAATGGATAGATGTCACTTTTTTGGATATAACTCCGTGATTTGTTATATATCTCTTTTCGTCCTAGCGACACAACTATCATCGATAAAATCCATAAACGATTCTATATTTTAGAAACTGAAGGTACTTATAGTGACTGAGACTCTGACTGAGGTACCTCAACTGAGTGGGTTAAAGGCTTTATGCTTGAATGTTCTGAGATTAATGTGCTTCCACTCATGGATCCTGGGATGATCACAAAACAAAAACTTCGCATTGTTTCACAATCGTTGTACAACATGTTAGACAGCCTTGTTGACTTTTGAGATTTCTCTTATAATGTTGGTTTAATTTAGGATCGAAGAAGTCACAACGACCACTGTTGATATTTGGTTGATCTATTCAAGCAATCAACAAGTATCACAAAACTAAATCAGTCAATGTGATCGATAAAAATAGATCAAGACAAGGTAAAGAAATTCGCTATAATGAGCGTCTGCTCATGGTGGTCTTTTACAGCCATAGTGTGAGCCAGAGAGGACTCAAAACCTACTCTTTGCGACGTGCAAGTGGCACTCAGGTGGCAAGTTTGGTACATGACTGACTGCGGTCAATGTACAAGCAGTTTGCTCAAGCTATCTAATCTCTAAACATTGCAGTCCTGTTGTTTAGAGATGCTTCAAATGCATATTTGAAGCATTTCTCGACAAAAGAACCCAACCAATCTGCTGGGATGGCCACTGTTGTTTCGTTAACAGCATCTAGAGACGTAATTTGTATGACAATGTACGATCTCCATCGCAATGGTTGTACAACATGTTAGACAGCCTTGTTGACTTTTGAGATTTCTCTTATAATTTTGGTTTAATTTATGATCGAAGAAGTCACAACGACCACTCTTGATATTTGGTTGATCTACTCAAGCAATCAACAAGTATCACAGAACTAAATCAGTCAATGTGATCGATAAAAAAAGAAATTCGCGATAATGAGCGTCTGCTCATGGTGGGCTTTTACAGCCATAGTGTGAGCCAGAGAGGACTCAACACCTACGTGCAAGTGACACTCAGGTGGCAAGTTTGGTACATGACTGACTGCGGTCAATGTAGAAGCAGTTTGCTCAAGCTATCTAATCTCTAAACATTGCAGTCCTGTTGTGCAATGTCCGACCATATTTGGATCATATTTGAAGCATTCCTCGACAAAAAGAACTCAACCAATCTGCTGGGATGGCCTCTGTTGTTTCGTTAACAGCATCTAGAGACGTAATTTGTATGACAATGTACGATCAAAAATCAAGACTTGCTTGCTCCACACAAGTGATACAATTCAGCACAATGTAACTCTTTCATTCGACACAATGCGAGAACTTATTCAAAACGACTTTGTTGGGTATATCAGTGCTAATGTCAAGGACCTTGGAACATAAATTTAAAATAATCTTAATTATTCATAACCAAACAGATAAGAAAAAGTTGAAGTTTTACAATAAGTTAAACACCAACGATCCTCAAATGTTTGTAAAAAACCATCATCAGCTTGACTTAGCAGAGTTCACTTTTTCCTAATGCATATAAATTTTCCACTTATAACTCTCATATGACACGTGGTAAATCGTCCAAATATCTTTAAACAAAAATACTTTAATAGCTTCCCCTAATAACGAGATAAATGCCTTTAACACTTCTTAAATTTTATTATATTTTCTCTAAAAGAGAAAGAAATAACACCAGACATTATTGTCATTTGTAAATGTAAACAAACTAATGAAATCCCCTGAAAATGTCAAATCAACAATGGAAAAATTATAATTATCAAAGGAAAAGAAAAAAAGAAATGAAAAAAAAAGAGAAAAACAAAACACTAGCAACAACTATAAATAGAAAAAAATCAAACAATATATGGAATATTCCACATAAATCCACATGCATTTTCATATAGTACTAGCTACCACTTTAGCTTGAGAATTCAACATCATTTAGAAAAAAACAAACACTAACTGACGCCAATGATGCCAAATATACATTGAAATGTAATGACAATAGTATCCCTGCAAACATTTGAAAGACAAACAATTGTGGTTCGTATGCAGATACCTCCTAATTAACACTTCTGGCTGATAGTTATAAGAGACTGCATATTTTATAAAAGAAACCAAAAAAAAATACATTTCAATCTTCTAGATGTTTGCTTTTAAGTCACTTCTATGTGATAGTTGGAAGATAGTACACATTATATCGTATTATTGTTGTGTTCGATTCAGTCATTTCTGAAGGATGACATTTGAAAGATTGTACACATTTAAAAAACTTCTGGTTGTATCCTAGAAGTCACTTCCAGATGGAAATGTATTGGTAATTGGATCGCTTAATCGCGGGAAATTAACTTCCGTCGGCTTTCACTTTAGAAAAAGAAACACGAGATAATTTTGAACTTTCAGATGTATTCTCGTTGTTAACGTTTCAGTCATTTCTGGATGATAGTTGGAAGATTTAAATAAGTTCTTGATGTATTCTAGAAGTCACTTCCCCATGGAAATCTTCGTGCAATTTGATCGCCAATTCGCAAGAAAGATACTTCTGAGATATTTCTTCAATTGAAATGTTTGCAAACGAAATCATGTTAATACTCGAGATGCATTCGTTTAAGTCACTTCTAGAGAAAATTGTGTATACATTTTATAACACTTCTGGGACTCTACTAGATAGTAGCATTATCGCTTTATGGACGGGTGCATTTCTATGGCATTATCCTTGAGTTATGGCGCAATCCGAGTCATTTTGATTTGATGACAACCGCGTTGAAAGATTTGTCAAACGCTTGTTATAGCTTTAGACGCTCAGTTACGGGCCGTTCGGGCAGACCTTATAACTCCTCCTCAGAACGTTAGCGACCTTTAATGCAAGGAAATATCATAGTTTTGTGGACAGTTTATATGGATTTGGTCCAGTTTTTGGGTGATAGATCATCCGAAGATTGTGAATGCGTTGCTTTTCTTTGCCTAATCGGTCAATAAACTGTGATGAGCGGATCAAATTGAAGGTTTAGCTGGGGAACCGGAAATTTTGTTCCCGCGTCCTTCGCTGGCGCGTAGAGGTGAATTTGGATGCTCGAAATCTTACAACTCCCTTGCTTACAATATGGCAAACCAGAATTCGCTGTTGAAGCTCCTGGGTTCTAATCGTTTTGTTGTCAATACAAGTCTGATCAGCTTTTTAGGACCATGCTTGTGGATTTGGCCTTAGCAGAGTATTGAACGCCATTCGATCGCCAGTCTTACGTGAATTTGCAGTAGCGACTTCAAATCGTCTCACTTCTGACAATTCTAACAAAAATCGGTGTTTGCATTTTATAAATGATGACAAGTTTTGGTAATTGTCGGCCCTAGGCCTAGGAAGTTCCTCTCTTACCTAAGAGAAGGAGAACTTCCTTACAGCAACAACTAGTAGCCGCCCAATAGGAAAAAACTGACGCTACCTGATTACGGAGAATAAGTTCTTAGTTCGTCATAAGAGTCTGCGGTATAGGTGTCCCTATACCCTCCAAAAGGAAGTTGCATAGACGATAACTTGAAGTTTAGCATTTCACATACAAACTGATTCGCTTTATCGCATGTACGACACTTCTAGGAGAATTCTGTGATAAACAAATGTTTGTAGGGATGTAATACTGAATTAGGGAGATGCAAACACTTACAAAAACTAATGAGTTGTCCCTATACCCTCCAAAAGGAAGATGCGCAGACGATAACCTGAAGTTTAGCATTTCACATACAAACTGATTTGCTTTATCGCATGTACGACACTTCTAGGAGAATTCTGCGATAAAAATGTTTGTGGGGATGCAATACTGGATTAGGGAGATGCACAAACACTTACAAAAACTAAGGAGTGAAAAACAGGGAGAACAAAGAGTAATTCAAGATTATGAGAGTAAAGAGCGTAGCTAAAGATGAGGATAAAATTGAAGTTAATCATTTCATACTATGATTATAACTGTTTTGGGATAAGAAAACAACAGCAACAAAACAACAACGACAAACAGACAAAATGATTGTCTTCATGTACATGCAGCTGTTTGCAACATATGTTGCATGCAACTTGCAGTGTAAACAAATATATTAATGCCACATCTCCACAACACTACTTCAACCAGCCAGCAACGTCTTCTTTATTTTTCACATATTAAAACAAAGTCCCTATTTTGTATCTTCAACGGGATAACTAACGTTGCAGTTTTGTTTCTACATGCAGCATGTTGCATAAACAACTTCTGCAGACTATTCCTGTCCCATTCCAGGTGTTTTATGCCTCATGATTATTAGGCGTTCAGCATTTATAGCAAGTGGAAAAAATTGCAATGTTGCAACAGCATTTATAATGATGATGCTGCTTGGGCTCCTCTCTAGCCAAAGTGGTTGCTTGCTAGTGAGTGGAGTAGTACATGTGTTTATTTTTGTTGTTGTTGTTTTGTATCAGAAATTGTTGTCTTTTTGTTGATTTTTCTTTTTTCCTTACATTCGCTGAATCTTCGGTTGTCTGCATTATTACTGCTCCTTTATTTTTGTTGTTTTGTTTTGCTACTTTTCTTTTTATTGCTTTTTGCTACCAACGTTGTAGTAGAGTTGTTGTTTTCTTTAGTCTTGGATTTTTATTTAGTCTTCTTTTTCCTCCTGCACTATTCCCGAGTGCAGTTTCTTGTCTGCCTCTGGTTATACAAGTGAGTGAGTGCGTGTGTTTAGCTATTTCTGTTTAGTGTTTGTGGTTTTTGATATTGTTGTTGTAGTTGTGCTGCGTCTGTTCAGTTGCATCCATGTCTGACGCCGGTTTATATGACGCTACATATATTTTTCTAGTCAAATTTATTTTCTTTTCCTTGAACTCTTTTCATTTGATTTTTCAGTATTTAAAAGGATTTTGCTCAAAGGGTAACAAAGTACCCCCTCTTTTTCTCCCGTATAGACTAGATTATAGACTAGACTGTATACTAGACTATAAACTAAACTATAGACTAGACTATAGACTAGGCTGTAGACTAGACTATAGACTAGACTATAGACTAGACTATAGACTAGACTATAGACTAGACTATAGACTAGACTATAGACTAGACTATAGACTAGACTATAGACTAGACTATAGACTAGACTATAGACTAGACTATAGACTAGACTATAGACTAGACTATAGACTAGACTATAGACTAGACTATAGACTAGACTATAGACTAGACTATAGACTAGACTATAGACTAGACTATAGACTAGACTATAGACTAGACTATAGACTAGACTATAGACTAGACTATAGACTAACTAGACTAGACTATAGACTAGACTATAGACTAGACTATAGACTAGACTATAGACTAGACTATAGACTAGACTATAGACTAGACTATAGACTAGACTATAGACTAGACTATAGACTAGACTATAGACTAGACTATAGACTAGACTATAGACTAGACTATAGACTAGACTATAGACTAGACTATAGACTAGACTCTAGACTATAGACTAGACTATAGACTAGACTATAGACTAGACTATAGACTAGACTATAGACTAGACTATAGACTAGACTATAGACTAGACTATAGACTAGACTATAGACTAGACTATAGACTAGACTATAGACTAGACTATAGACTAGACTATAGACTAGACTATAGACTAGACTAGACTAGACTATAGACTAGACTATAGACTAGACTATAGACTAGACTATAGACTAGACTATAGACTAGACTATAGACTAGACTATAGACTAGACTATAGACTAGACTATAGACTAGACTATAGACTAGACTATAGACTAGACTATAGACTAGACTATAGACTAGACTATAGACTAGACTATAGACTAGACTATAGACTAGACTATAGACTAGACTATAGACTAGACTATAGACTAGACTATAGACTAGACTATAGACTACTATAGACTAGACTACAGACTAGACTATAGACTAGACTATAGACTAGACTATAGACTAGACTATAGACTAGACTATAGACTAGACTATAGACTAGACTATAGACTAGACTATAGACTAGACTAGACTAGACTAGACTATAGACTAGACTAGACTAGACTATAGACTAGACTATAGACTAGACTATAGACTAGACTATAGACTAGACTATAGACTAGACTATAGACTAGACTATAGACTAGACTATAGACTAGACTATAGACTAGACTATAGACTAGACTATAGACTAGACTATAGACTAGACTATAGACTAGACTATAGACTAGACTATAGACTAGACTATAGACTAGACTATAGACTAGACTATAGACTAGACTATAGACTAGACTATAGACTAGACTATAGACTAGACTATAGACTAGACTATAGACTAGACTATAGACTAGACTATAGACTAGACTATAGACTAGACTATAGACTAGACTATAGACTAGACTATAGACTAGACTATAGACTAGACTATAGACTAGACTATAGACTAGACTATAGACTAGACTATAGACTAGACTATAGACTAGACTAGACTAGACTATAGACTAGACTAGACTATAGACTAGACTATAGACTAGACTATAGACTAGACTATAGACTAGACTATAGACTAGACTATAGACTAGACTATAGACTAGACTATAGACTAGACTATAGACTAGACTATAGACTAGACTATAGACTAGACTATAGACTAGACTATAGACTAGGCTATAGACTAGGCTATAGACTAGACTATAGACTAGACTATAGACTAGACTATAGACTAGACTATAGACTAGACTATAGACTAGACTATAGACTAGACTATAGACTAGACTATAGACGACTATAGACTAGACTATAGACTAGACTATAGACTAGACTATAGACTAGACTATAGACTAGACTATAGACTAGACTATAGACTAGACTATAGACTAGACTATAGACTAGACTATAGACTAGACTATAGACTAGACTATAGACTAGACTATAGACTAGACTATAGACTAGACTATAGACTAGACTATAGACTAGACTATAGACTATAGACTAGACTATAGACTAGACTATAGACTAGACTATAGACTAGACTATAGACTACTATAGACTAGACTATAGACTAGACTATAGACTAGACTATAGACTAGACTATAGACTAGACTATAGACTAGACTATAGACTAGACTATAGACTAGACTAGACTATAGACTGGACTATAGATTGGACTATAGACTAGACTATAGACTAGACTATAGACTAGACCATAGACTAGACTATAGACTAGACTATAGACTAGACTATAGACTAGACTATAGACTAGACTATAGACTAGACTATAGACTAGACTATAGACTAGACTATAGACTAGACTATAGACTAGACTATAGACTAGACTATAGACTAGACTATAGACTAGACTATAGGCTAGACTATAGACTAGACTATAGACTAGACTATAGACTAGACTATAGACTAGACTATAGACTAGACTATAGACTATAGACTAGACTATAGACTAGACTATAGACTAGACTATAGACTAGACTATAGACTAGACTATAGACTAGACTATAGACTAGACTATAGACTAGACTATAGACTAGACTATAGACTAGACTATAGACTAGACTATAGACTAGACTATAGACTAGACTAGACTATAGACTAGACTATACTATAGACTAGATTATAGACTAGACTATAGACTAGACTATAGAGTAGACTATAGACTAGACTATAGACTAGACTATAGACTAGACTATAGACTAGACTATAGACTAGACTATAGACTAGACTATAGACTAGACTATAGACTAGACTATAGACTAGACTATAGACTAGACTATAGACTAGACTATAGACTAGACTAAAGACTAGACTAAAGACTAGACTATAGACTAGACTATAGACTAGACTAAAGACTAGACTATAGACTAGACTAAAGACTAGACTATAGACTGGACTATAGACTAGACTATAGACTAGACTATAGACTAGACTATAGACTAGACTATAGACTAGACTATAGACTAGACTATAGACTAGACTATAGACTAGACTACAGACTAGACTATAGACTAGACTATAGACTAGACTATAGACTAGACTATAGACTAGACTTTAGACTAGACTATAGACTAGACTATAGACTAGACTATAGACTAGACTATAGACTAGACTATAGACTAGACTATAGACTAGACTATAGACTAGACTATAGACTAGACTATAGACTAGACTATAGACTAGACTATAGACTAGACTATAGACTAGACTATAGACTAGACAATAGACTAGACAATAGACTAGACAATAGACTAGATTATAGACTAGACTATAAACTAGACTATGGACTAGACTATAAACTAGACTATAGACTAGACTATATCTAGACTATAGACTAGACTATAGACCAGACAACAGTTTCGAAACTGTGTGTATTTAATTAGGGTTTCGACCACTACCGTGTTACTGTTCTTCCAACGAATCTAATTATCGTATTCCAAACAAACCAATTTACAATTCTACAAACGGACCATAAATTAGCTAAGAAAAACATATTAAATAACTTCCTTCCGGGAATTATACACAAATTCGCATGCCATTATCTAACCCCTTTCTAAAACTCTAACAATATTTACATTGATATTATTTAGTACTTTTTTTTATTCGCCAGTCTCTCACAAAATAAATCACCAGCTCATTAGGTTCAACAATAACTATCAATATAATTTCTATAATAAAAACTCGTTTCTAATAACAACATCTATTGGCAAGATGTGGACCAATATCAAACACCTGGTAGTAGTAGAGTTCTCCTCTACTAACTGTCGACTCTTGTTATTATTATTATTCATATATATTTTTCTTGATACTATTGCTATCTGTCACATAAAAACCCTTTTGTTTTAAAGCTTAACAAATTGGATGAAAACAAACGTCACTATATTTTTATGTATATTTTTTTGGTTCTTTAATATTTATTGCTGAACAATAACCACAACACAATCTTGAAACTAGTTTGATTATAAATCACAGAAACGATAACAGAGGCAGAGTGAGACTGTCAGCCAACCAATCCAATATTTTTTAATCTAATTCCATTCAAAACCAAAAAAAAATATTTGCAAGAGTCTAAGACTACTTTACACACAATTTGTGTGCTTCACTATGAACATTATAAAGCAAAAATTCATAATACTGCTACAACTGCTGCTGTCTAGCAGTGGTGGGCAAATAAATATAGGGACACTAAAGCAAAAATGTTAAGATATTGCCAAAAAGCTTTTACAGCAACAGAAGAACAAACGTTGTCGTAAGTCCTTTAAAGCAGCTTGACTTATTTACATTTACACTTATAATTAGTTTTTTTTATGGTATGGCCGCAACTGCTTTGGCTATATACCTATTATTTCACAAAACATGCTAATTAATATTGTGTGCGGTTACGAGTATGTTTGTTAAAATGTGTTTAAAGTTTTTCTTATAATATTATAATAGTTTTCTTCATTAATGATGTTTAAGCTCCGTAAGAGATGTGATAAACTAATTAGGGATATTAAGAGGCAGTTTAATAGGGAATAACTGGCGGCATTTGGGTAAAATTGGAATGGATGCAGTCTGGTAGCACTGCTGCTAAGTAATGCAACTGAAGGAGAACTAGAATAGAACTAGAACAGAACTAGAACAGAACTAGAACAGAACTAGAACCGAACTAGAACAGAACTAGAACAGAACAGAACTAGAACAGAACTAGAACAGAACTAGAACAGAACTAGAACAGAACTAGAACAGAACTAAAACAGAACTAAAACAGAACTAGAACAGAACTAGAACAGAACTAGAACAGAACTAGAACAGAACTAGAACAGAACTAGAACTAGAACAGAAACTAGAACTAGAACAGAAGTAGAACAGAAGTAGAACAGAAGTAGAACAGAACTAGAACAGAACTAGAACAGAACTAGAACAGAACTAGAACAGAACTAGAACAGAAGTAGAACAGAACTAGAACAGAACTAGAACTAGAACAGAACAAGAACAGAACTAGAACAGAACTAGAACAGAACTAGAACAGAAATAGAACAGAACTAGAACAGAACTAGAACAGAACTAGAACAGAACTAGAACAGAACTAGAACAGAACTAGAACAGAACTAGAACAGAACTAGAATAGAAATAGAATAGAACTAGAACAGAACTAGAACAGAACTAGAACAGAACTAGAACAGAACTAGAACAGAACTAGAACAGAACTAGAACAGAACTAGAACAGAACTAGAACAGAACTAGAACAGAACTAGAACAGAACTAGGACAGAACTAGACCGAACTAGAACAGAACTAGAACAGAACTAGAACAGAACTAGAACAGAGCTAGAATAGAACTAGAACAGAACTAAAAAGAACTAAAAAAGAACTAGAACAGAACTAGAACAGAACTAGAACTAGGACTAGAACAGAACTAGAACAGGACTAGAACTAGAACTAGAACTAGGACTAGAACAGAACTAGAACTAGAACAGAACTAGAACAGAACTAGAACTAGAACAGAACTAGAACAGAACTAGAACAAAACTAGAACAAAACTAGAACAGAACTAGAACAGAACTAGAACAGAACTAGAACAGAACTAGACCAGAACTAGAACAGAACTAGAACAGAACTAGAACAGAACTAGAACAGAACTAGAACAGAACTAGAACAGAACTAGAACAGAACTAGAACTAGAACAGAACTAGAACAGAACTAGAACAGAACTAGAATAGAACTAGAACAGAACTAGAACAGAACTAGAACAGAACTAGAACAGAACTAGAACAGAACTAGAACAGAACTAGAACAGAGCTAGAACAGAACTAGAACAGAACTAGAACAGAACTAGAACAGAACTAGAACAGAACTATAACAGAACTAGAACAGAACTAGAACAGAACTAGAACAGAACTAGAACAGAACTAGAACAGAACTAGAACAGAACTAGAACAGAATTAGAACAGAACTAGAACAGAACTAGAACAGAACTAGAACAGAACTAGAACAGAACTAGACAGAACTAGAACAGAACATAGAACAGAACTAGAACAGAACTAGAACAGAAACTAGAACAGAACTAGAACAGAACTAGAACAGAACTAGAACAGAACTAGAATAACTAGAACAGAACTAGAATCAAACTAGAACAGAACTAGACAGAACTAGAACAGAACTAGACAGAACTAGAACAGAACTAGAACAGAACTAGAACAGAACTAGAACAGAACTAGAAACAGAACTAGAACAGAACTAGAACAGAACTAGAACAGAACTAGAACAGAACTAGAACAGAACTAGAACAGAACTAGAACAGAACTAGAACAGAACTAGAACAGAACTAGAACAGAACTAGAACAGAACTAGAACAGAACTAGAACAGAACTAGAAGCAACTAGAACTAGAACAGAACTAGAACAGAACTAGAAACTAGAACAGAACTAGAACAGAACTAGAACAGAACTAGAACAGAACTAGAACAGAACTAGAACAGAACTAGAACAGAACTAGATACTAGAACAGAACTAGAAACAGAACTAAAACAGAACTAAAACAGAACTAGAAACAGAACTAGAACAGAACTAAAACAGAACTAGAAATCTAACTAGAACAGAACTAGAACAGAACTAGAACAGAACTAGAACAGAACTAGAACAGAACTAGAACTAGAACAGAACTAGAACTAGGACTAGAACAGAACTAGAACAGAACTAGAACAGAACTAGAACAGAACTAGAACAGAACTAGAACAGAACTAGAACAGAACTAGAAACAGAACTAGAACAGAACTAGAACAGAACTAGAACAGATTTAAAACAGAACTAGAATCTAACTAGAACAGAACTAGAACAGAACTAGAACAGAACTAGAACTAGAACAGAACTAGAACTAGGACTAGAACAGAACTAGAACTAGAACAGAACTAGAACAGAACTCGAACAGAACTAGAACTAGAACAGAACTAGAACAGAACTAGAACAAAACTAGAACAGAACTAGAACAGAACTAGAACAGAACTAGAACAGAACTAGAACAGAACTAGAACAGAACTAGAACAGAACTAGGACAGAACTAGAACAGAACTAGAATAGAACTAGAACAGAACTAGAACAGAACTAGAACAGAACTAGAACAGAACTAGAACAGAACTAGAACAGAACTAGAACAGAACTAGAACAGAACTAGAACAGAACTAGAACAGAACTAGAACAGAACTAGAACAGAACTAGAACAGAACTAGAACAGAACTAGAACAGAACTAGAACAGAACTAGAACAGAACTAGAACAGAACTAGAACAGAACTAGAACAGAACTAGAACAGAACATAACTAGAACATAACTAGAACAGAACTAGAACAGAAATAGAACTAGAACAGAACTAGAACAGCTAGAACTTTGCTGAAAATACTTTTAATTAAATCTTTGAGGTAGTACTTATTCCAAGCAAATACTGAACTTAATGTTAATACAAACACCCAAACCTTAAGCTTATAGTATTTCTCTGTAGTAAAACGTCGTCTATTGCATTTTTAATTTTAAAATAGTAGCGCGTGGGAAAATATCTATATTTTTATATGTATTTTTTTTTCATACTTTTTTTTTGCTAATAACTAAAACACAAAGAAAAATAATTGCCAACTTTTATATACATAATTTTTTTTTTTGTGCAGTTAGATTTCATTAGAGGGTTTTGTGATATATTTCTTTTCACAATTATTTTTTTTTTTTGCATTTTGCTAAATAGACACCTTTTGTTTGCTTTAATCAATGAACGAACGAATTATTTTTTTTGAATTAGTTTCAGAAGAAGTACAAATGAAAACGGGTTTGGAATTTGAAATAAATTTTAAACATGCAAAAGATGATGAAGCACAATTTATATTGATAGATTCTTTTAAACTGAAGAAGTTAGGATATAGACAAACGAATTTGTTTAACTCTACACAACTTCATGTAGAACAAGTAGAGTTGTTAATACTAAACCAGTGTAGCCAACTACAAATGAAAAGTAGATGGCTACACTTTTAAAATTATAATTTCAACTTTAGCCCAGTCGGTCTGTCCTGTCCTATTACCTATTATAGGGTACCAACAATCTTCTCGTCTTTCAAACTTTAGCATGTGTTTTTTCTACTATTTTGTTGGAATTTATAATTTATGAATGAAATGAGTGTTAAAATCGCAAGTTTTATATATTTTTCATAATTGTTATACTTTCACTTTTTGTCTATTTTGTTTGTTAGTGTTTTCGTGATTTGTTTTATTTATTTTTTTTTTTTTAATTAATTATGTGTATAAATTTATTATTTTATAAGATTATTTGTAATATTTTTTTAAAGGGGCTGAAAAGAGATAGTATGAAATAGTAAATAACTGAACAGATAACACAATCTAATTAATGTGGTAAAACTGTCACTTAATATATTTAGATTATAAGAGAAAAATAATTAAATAATAATTTTGAGATTGCAATCGTAACAGTAAACGATCAACGGATAAACATTCTAATTTTTTTAATGAAAAATAATATACTAGAGATAATAGATCATAATAGCTTTTAAACAGAACGAATTCGAACAGAACTAGAAAAGAACTAGAACAGAACTAGAACAGAACTAGAACAGAACTGGAACAGAACTAGAACAGAATTAGAACAGAACTAGAACAGAACTAGAATAGAACTAGAACAGAATAGAATAGAATTGGAACAGAACTAGAACAGAACTAGAATAGAACTAGAACAGAATAGAATTAGAACTAGAAAAGAACTAGAACAGAACTAGAACAGAACTAGAACAGAACTAGAACAGAACTAGAACGGAACTAGAACAAAACTAGAACTGAACTAGAACAGAACTAGAACAGAACTAGAACAGAACTAGAACAGAACTAGAACGGAACTAGAACAGAACTAGAACAAAACTAGAACTGAACTAGAACAGAACTAGAACAGAACTAGAACAGAACTAGAACAGAACTAGAACAGAACTAGAACAGAACTAGAACAGAACTAGAACAGAACAGAACTAGAACAGAACTAGAACAGAACTAGAACAGAACTAGAACAGAACTAGAACAGAACTGGAACAGAACTAGAACAGAACTAGAACAGAACTAGAACAGAACTAGAACAGAACTAGAACAGAACTAGAACAGAACTAGAACAGAAACTAGAACAGAACTAGAACAGAACTAGAACAGAACTAGAACAGAACTAGAACAGAACTAGAACAGAACTAGAACAGAACTAGAACAGAACTAGAACAGAACTAGAACAGAACTAGAACAGAACTAGAACAGAACTAGAACAGAACTAGAACAGAACTAGAACAGAACTAGAACAGAACTAGAACAGAACTAGAACAGAAAACTAGAACAGAACTAGAACAGAACTAGAAACAGAACTAGAACAGAACTAGAACAGAACTAGAACAGAACTAGAACAGAACTAGAACAGAACTAGAACAGAACTAGAACAGAACTAGAACAGAACTAGAACAGAACTAGAACAGAACTAGAACAGAACTAGAACAGAACTAGAACAGAACTAGACAGAACTAGAACAGAACTAGAACAGAACTAGAACAGAACTAGAACAGAACTAGAACTAGAACAGAACTAGAACAGAACTAGAACAGAACTAGAACAGAACTAGAACATGAACTAGAACAGAACTAGAACAGAACTAGAACAGAACTAGAACAGAACTAGAACAGAACTAGAAAGAACTAGAACAGAACTAGAAAACTGAACTAGAACTGAACTAGAACTGAACTAGAACTGAACTAGAACAGAACTAGAACAGAACTCGAACAGAACTAGAACAGAACTAGAACAGAACTAGAACAGAACTAGAACATAACTTGAACATAACTTGAACAGAACTAGAACAGAACTAGAACAGAACTAGAGCAGAACTAGAACAGAACTGGAACAGAACTAGAACAGGACTAGAACAGGACTAGAACAGAACTAGAACAGAACTAGAACAGAACTAGAACTGAACTAGAACTGAAATAGAACTGAACTAGAACTGAACTAGAACAGAACTAGAACAGAACTAGAACAGAACTAGAACTGAACTAGAACTGAACTAGAACTGAACTAGAACTGAACTAGAACTGAACTAGAACTGAACTTGAACTGAAGTAGAACTGAACTAGAACTGAACTAGAACTGAACTTGAACTGAATTAGAACTGAACTAGAACTGGTCAATTGAGAGCATTTCATTCTACAAAGTCGTTTACTTAGGACGTCTTTAAGAAAAAAACTTTAAATCTTAATAAACATTTGCCTTTTAATGTTTAAATGTTTTCTACAACATTTTTCTATATCGTTTTCTATAAATTAAATTTATTTATTTTATTTTTCTGATGAATCACTGAGTTTATTCTCGTTTATTCTACCCAAAACTTAACCATAGATGTACAAATAACATAAACTCTCGTACAAACATCACAATTGTCTCTATATGAACAACTGTATCTATGTGAGAGCTGCTGGCAAAGTATTATTACGAAGGAAAAAAATTTATAAAAAAATCATGTCTCTAAAATGTTGAATTTACTGGATGTGGATCGATGGACGATGGTACGTTTGGATGGCTGGTTGGTTGGTTGGTTTTAGTATGGTTTGCTTTGGTTCGCTAGGTTTTACTGTTTTGGCTGCTGACTGTGTGTCAACATTGTTTAATCAATCATTCTTTGGTCACATGTACAAACGTAACTCGAATGCGTTCTTTACCACCACCACCAGCGGATGGATTATATGTATGTTCCCTCTATAGTCGAAAGTTAAAGAATATTGCTGCTGCTGATGCATGTACACCTTGGCAACATTAATCATTTTGCAATGTTGTTTTCTGGGGTCTCTATGCTTCCTCTCTCTTTCTCTCTCTCTCTATAGACTAGACTATAGACTAGACTATAGACTAGACTATAGACTAGACTATAGACTAGACTATAGACTAGACTATAGACTAGACTATAGACTAGACTATAGACTAGACTATAGACTAGACTATAGACTAGACTATAGACTAGACTATAGACTAGACTATAGACTAGACTATAGACTAGACTATAGACTAGACTATAGACTAGACTATAGACTAGACTATAGACTAGACTATAGACTAGACTATAGACTAGACTATAGACTAGACTATAGACTAGACTATAGACTAGACTATAGACTAGACTATAGACTAGACTATAGACTAGACTATAGACTAGACTATAGACTAGACTATAGACTAGACTATAGACTAGACTATAGACTAGACTATAGACTAGACTATAGACTAGACTATAGACTAGACTATAGACTAGACTATAGACTAGACTATAGACTAGACTATAGACTAGACTATAGACTAGACTATAGACTAGACTATAGACTAGACTATAGACTAGACTATAGACTAGACTATAGACTAGACTATAGACTAGACTATAGACTAGACTATAGACTAGACTATAGACTAGACTATAGACTAGACTATAGACTAGACTATAGACTAGACTATAGACTAGACTATAGACTAGACTATAGACTAGACTATAGACTAGACTATAGACTAGACTATAGACTAGACTATAGACTAGACTATAGACTAGACTATAGACTAGACTATAGACTAGACTATAGACTAGACTATAGACTAGACTATAGACTAGACTATAGACTAGACTATAGACTAGACTATAGACTAGACTATAGACTAGACTATAGACTAGACTATAGACTAGACTATAGACTAGACTATAGACTAGACTATAGACTAGACTATAGACTAGACTATAGACTAGACTATAGACTAGACTATAGACTAGACTATAGACTAGACTATAGACTAGACTATAGACTAGACTATAGACTAGACTATAGACTAGACTATAGACTAGACTATAGACTAGTCTATAGACTAGACTATAGGCTAATTGATTAAATTTTAAAATATGTCTATAGACTAGACTATAGACTAGATTATAGTCTAGACTATAGACTAGACTATAGACTAGACTATAGACTAGACTATAGACTAGACTATAGACTAGACTATAGACTAGTCTATAGACTAGACTATAGGCTATTTGATTAAATTTTAAAATATGTCTATAGACTAGACTATAGACTAGATTATAGTCTAGACTATAGACTAGACTATAGACTAGACTATAGACTAGACTATAGACTAGTCTATAGACTAGACTATAGGCCTATAGACTAGACTATAGGCCTATAGACTAGACTATAGGCCTATAGACTAGACTATAGGCTAATTGATTAAATTTTAAATCATGTCGAATTCAGGAATTTTTGTTATTAATTTCCTGAGAACCAAATATGTTTTTAATTTACTTTTTTTCTCATGTGTAGACAGACAGTCCATTCAAGTGTCTGTCAAGTCAAATCTTTTTCTTACACATTTGACGTTTGTAACTGAAAATTTATTAAATTTAAATCAATTAAGATACATTTTCTTTGAAATTAAATTATTTAATGCAATTTGTTATTGTGATTCAATATTTCTCATTTTTTTGCACACATTTTTTAAAATATTTTCACTCAAATAGAACTAAAAGAGTAAAATCTTTTTAAAAAAAAAACTTAATGTAAATATTTACAAGTCATTCAAAAGCAAAAATGTAGAATCAGTTTGAGAACTGTGCAAAAAAGTTGAAAAATGATCCTTCGAACTCAAGTAATTTGCTAGATTGACACACAATAAAAACTATTTAAAATGTCTCCATGAATTAATTCCTTTAAACAACTGTTGCAATTTTAGTTAGTTTATCATCTGTTTATATTTAATTTTTTATGCTCAACTTTATATCGCAAACATTGTTGGTTTTTTTTTTCTTTTAACGAAAATATTTTAAACACAAAAGGAACCTTGTAAAATTGATAATTTCAATGCCAAGACACAAATACTAACAAAACTAAACAAATTTATATAAAAAATTTGTTTATATGTTTAACTTATATAAGAAATAATTAAAAAAAAAAAAAAAAACAAAATACATACTTAACAATTAATTAGCTTATCAGAAATATATACAAATAATTATTTAATTCTTTTTTAAAATTTTTAAGGTTTATATGTGCAAAATAATAAAACCATAATGTTTTGGTAAAAGCAGAATCAGACCTATAGGTAGTAGGGTCCAGTCAAATGACTATGGGCTAGACTACTGGCTGGACGATGGACTAGGCTATGAACTAGGCAATATACTAAACTATAGACCAACGTGTAGACTAGACTAAAGACTTGACTGTAGACTAAACTATAGACTAGAATATAGAATAGACTACATACTAGACTATAGACTACACTATATACTCGACTATAGACTGAACTATAGACTAGACTATAGAATAGACTAGACTATAGACTAGACTATAGACTAAACTATAGACTAAACTATAGACTAAACTATAGACTAAACTATAGACTAGACAATAGACTAGACTATAGACTAGACTATAGACTAGACTATAGACTAGACTATAGACTAGACTATAGACTAGACTATAGACTAGACTATAGACTAGACTATAGACTAGACTATAGACTAGACTATAGACTAGACTATAGACTAGACTATAGACTAGACTATAGACTAGACTATAGACTAGACTATAGACTAGACTATAGACTAGACTATAGACTAGACTATAGACTAGACTAGACTATAGACTAGACTATAGACTAGACTATAGACTAGACTATAGACTAGACTATAGACTAGACTATAGACTAAACTATAGACTAGACTATAGACTAAACTATAGACTAGACTATAGACTAAACTATAGACTAGACTATAGACTAAACTATAGACTAGACTATAGACTAAACTATAGACTAGACTATAGACTATACTATAGACTAGACTATAGACTAGACTATAGACTAGACTATAGACTAGACTATAGACTAGACTATAGACTAGACTATAGACTAGACTATAGACTAGACTATAGACTAGACTATAGACTAGACTATAGACTAGACTATAGACTAGACTATAGACTAGACTATAGACTAGACTATAGACTAGACTATAGACTAGACTATAGACTAGACTATAGACTAGACTATAGACTAGACTATAGACTAGACTATAGACTAGACTATAGACTAGACTATAGACTAGACTATAGACTAGACTATAGACTAGACCATAGACTAGACTATAGACTAGACTATAGACTAGACTATAGACTAGACTATAGACTAGTGTTTACCGAAAATAGAAGTCCAACTGTTGGTAACTCTAAAATGTCTCAGAGATGGAAATGTTACATCTTTATAATGATACATGAATAAATTTAATCTATATTTTCATAATTTTGTAGTAAAACTAATGTTTATTTCTCTCTTTCCTTTCAGATTTTGTGCTCTTATCAAAAAGAAAAGTAAGTTATTAAATACGAATTCCAAAAAACTTTTGTAGAAATATAGAATATGGTCAAATCCTTTAAACGATTTCTGCGTTTTCCTTAGATAGTTTAAATGCAAGTTTTTATTACTCAAGTGCCATTGTCTAAAAATTAAATCACTTTTACTTTAAACTTTTTTTTATCAATTTATTTATAAAATTAACAAATTCTTTTGTTAATTTCTATTTCTCTAGAGGTGGAATTTGTACCCTTAGCTTTTTTTCATTATGTATTTATTTTAAGTGTTTTATAATTTCTTCTATTAGCTGAGCATTTAATTTATAATAGAAACGATGTTCAAACAATCTTATTCATATTATTATTTTATTTTTACTTTAATTATCACTACATATTATAAACGAAAAAAAAAAATATATATATAATTTTTATTTTAAAATTTAAACGCAATAAATCATAAATTGCGTGTTTTTTCAAACAATTCTTAGGGCTTATCTTTAGTAAATAATTTTATATATTTTACATACAATAACCTATTTAAATAATCATCTAATTAGCAATAAATGTTAAGTCATTTAAAGTTCTCTTGATCGGGGTTTTTTCCCTAAATCTAAGCTATTCACGTGAACTTATTTAATGATAGCAAAAAATCATTTGACGTGTGTTCAAATTTTACCAAAAAATTATGGCTTAAAAATAGTGGCTAGAGATAACCGTTCTAAAAGAAACGTGTGGATTTAATATTGACAAATTATACCAGAAGTTTTTTTTTTTAACTGATAAGGGGCGTCAATAAACGTACAACTTTTGGGAAATCATAAAAGTATAAAGTATAAAGACAGTGACTACAAAAGATTCTAAATACTATAGTTCAACTACAATAGAGACTATAGAAAAGTCAACAAAACAGTTTACAGTCGAGACTATAGAACAGTCTATAGTCGAGACCATAGAACAGTCTATAGTCGAGACTATAGAACAGTCTATAGTCGAGACTATAGAACAGTCTATAGTCGAGATTATGGAACAGTCTATAGTCGAGACTATAGAACAGTCTATAGTCGAGACTATAGAACAGTCTATAGTCCAGACTATAGAACAGTCTATAGTCTTGACTATAGAACAGTCTATAGTCTTGACTATAGAACAGTCTATGGTCGAGACTATAGAACAGTCTATAGTCTCAACATTCTATAGTCCAGAGTTTATATCAGCCTATAGCTGAGGCTACAGAACAGTCTATAGTCCAGACTTAAGAACAGTTTATAGTCCAGAACTTTAGAACAGTCTATAGTTTCGACTATAGAACAGTCTATAGTCGAAACAATATAACAGTCTATAGTCGAGACTATAGAACAGTCTATAGTCGAGACTATAGAACAGTCTGTAGCCGAGACTATAGAACAGTCTGTAGCCGAGACTATAGAACAGTCTATAGTCAAGACTATAGAACAGTCTATAGTCAAGACTATAGAACAGTCTATAGTTATGACTATAGAACAGTCTATAGTTAAGACTACAGAATAGTCTATAGTTAAGACTATAGAACAGTCTATAGTTAAGACTATAGAACAGTCTATAGTCAAGACTATAGAACTGTCTATAGTCAAGACTATAGAACTGTCTATAGTCAAGACTATAGAACAGTCTATAGTCAAGACTAAAGAACAGTCTATAGTCAAGAATATAGAACAGTCTATAGTCAAGACTATAGTCGAGACTATAGAGACTATAGTCTTGACTAAAGAACAGTCTATAGTCAAGACTATAGAACAGTCTATAGTCAAGACTATAGAACAGTCTATAGTCAAGACTATAGAACAATCTATAGTCAAGATTATAGAACAGTCTATAGTCAAGACTATAGAACAGTCTATAGTCAAGACTATAGAACAGTCTATAGTCAAGACTATAGAACAGTCTATAGTCAAGACTATAGAACAGTCTATAGTCAAGACTATAGAACAGTCTATAGTCAAGACTATAGAACAGTCTATAGTCAAGACTATAGATCAGTCTATAGTCAAGACTATAGAACAGTCTATAGTCAAGACTATAGAACAGTCTATAGTCAAGACTATAGAACAGTCTATAGTCAAGACTATAGAACAGTCTATAGTCAAGACTATAGAACAGTCTATAGTCAAGACTATAGAACAGTCTATAGTCAAGACTATAGAACAGTCTATAGTCAAGACTATAGAACAGTCTATAGTCAAGACTATAGAACAGTCTATAGTCAAGACTATAGAACAGTCTATAGTCAAGACTATAGACAGTCTATAGTCAAGACTATAGAACAGTCTATAGTCAAGACTATAGAACAGTCTATAGTCAAGACTATAGAACAGTCTATAGTCAAGACTATAGAACAGTCTATAGTCAAGACTATAGAACAGTCTATAGTCAAGACTATAGAACAGTCTATAGTCAAGACTATAGAACAGTCTATAGTCAAGACTATAGAACAGTCTATAGTCAAGACTATAGAACAGTCTATAGTCAAGACTATAGAACAGTCTATAGTCAAGACTATAGAACAGTCTATAGTCAAGACTATAGAACAGTCTATAGTCAAGACTATAGAACAGTCTATAGTCAAGACTATAGAACAGGCTATAGTCAAGACTATAGAACAGTCTATAGTCAAGACTATAGAACAGTCTATAGTCAAGACTATAGAACAGTCTATAGTCAAGACTATAGAACAGTCTATAGTCAAGACTATAGAACAGTCTATAGTCAAGACTATAGAACAGTCTATAGTCAAGACTATAGAACAGTCTATAGTCAAGACTATAGAACAGTCTATAGTCAAGACTATAGAACAGCTTATAGTCGACACTATAGAACAGTCTATAGTCGAGCCTACAAAACAGTCTATAGTCGAGACTATAAAACAGTCTATAGTCGAGACTATAGAACAGTCTATAGTCAAGACTATAGAACAGTCTATAGTCAAGACTATAGAACAGTCTATAGTCGAGCCTACAAAACAGTCTATAGTCGAGACTATAAAACAGTCTATAGTCAAGACTATAGAACAGTCTATAGTCAAGACTATAGAACAGTCTATAGTCAAGACTATAGAACAGTCTACAGTCAAGACTATAGAACAGTCTATAGTCAAGACTATAGAACAGTCTATAGTCAAGACTATAGAACAGTCTATAGTCAAGACTATAGAACAGTCTATAGTCAAGACTATAGAACAGTCTATAGTCAAGACTATAGAACAGTCTATAGTCAAGACTATAGAACAGTCTATAGTCAAGACTATAGAACAGTCTATAGTCAAGACTATAGAACAGTCTATAGTCAAGACTATAGAACAGTCTATAGTCAAGACTATAGAACAGTCTATAGTCAAGACTATAGAACAGTCTATAGTCAAGACTATAGAACAGTCTATAGTCAAGACTATAGAACAGTCTATAGTCAAGACTATAGAACAGTCTATAGTCAAGACTATAGAGCAGTCTATAGTCAAGACTATAGAACAGTCTATAGTCAAGACTATAGAACAGTCTATAGTCAAGACTATAGAACAGTCTATAGTCAAGACTATAGAACAGTCTATAGTCAAGACTATAGAACAGTCTATAGTCAAGACTATAGAACAGTCTATAGTCAAGACTATAGAACAGTCTATAGTCAAGACTATAGAACAGTCTATAGTCAAGACTATAGAACAGTCTATAGTCAAGACTATAGAACAGTCTATAGTCAAGACTATAGAACAGTCTATAGTCAAGACTATAGAACAGTCTATAATCGATACTATAACACAGTCTATAGTCGATATCATAACACAGTCTATAGTCGATATCATAACACAGTCTATAGTCGAGACTAGAACAGTATGTAGGTGAGACTATAGAACAGTCTGTAGGTGAGAGTATAGAAAATTCTATAGTCCAGAGTTTATATCAGCCTATAGTCGAGTCTACAAAACAGTCTATAGTCCAGACTTAAGAACAGTTTATAGTCGAAACTATAGAACACTCTGTAGGCCAGACTTTAGAACAGTTCATAGGCGAGGCTATAGAACAGTCTGTAGTTGAGACTTTAGTACAGGCTATAGACTATTGATAGAAATGGTCCTTCCGCATTCGTTTGCCAATTCTTATAAAAACCACAAATTGACATCACTGTTTCAAATTTCAACACCCACTGCTGTCAATAGTAGTGCTAATAAGAAATCATAAAATGAAAAAAAAAAATCTTACAAAATCAACCAACAAACAACCAAATAAAGTCATTGATTGGCTGTTACTTAGATTATAATTGGGTTAATTTTCGATAAGATATAATAAGTAAATAAATACAATTATTTGATTTTTTTTCCAACACAAACACAAAACAATCTAATAGAAAAAAAAAAAAATTACCCACCCTTAAAGATGTCTAAACATTTTCATTATTTGTTTATATTTAAAAATAAATTCTAAAAATAGAAAAGAAAATACAAACAAGTTTCTAATTTGTTTTTGATTTTTTTTATTTGGTTACAATTTATAGGCCAATTTTTGTTGATAACATGTTAAGAGAGTGAAAAAAAATAAACTCAGTTTTATTAAGAGTAATGTTAAATCTCTTACTTGTTGTAAAACAACTAAACCGGTTTCCAGGAAGTTTTCCTTGGCTGCCGTTTTTCTATTATTGTTGTTTTGTTTACTTTTACTTTCGCCTGTGTTTTCTTCCTTTTTATAGCAATAACAACAATTACAACAATCTGCTTCTGTTGTTGTTTGAGCAGGTGTTTGTTGATTTCTCATTTTCTTGTAGTTTTTGTATTCATTATAATTTTCTGCTAATTGTTTTTATTTTTATTGTAATTTTTATTCTGTTTACAAGGGATTACTGTACTTTATATAGTAAGCAGATTTAGGGTTCAAATTGCGTTTCAAATTTTTCACTAGTTCTCTATAAAGGGTCGACTACAGTTTCATAGTCTCGACTATGGACTCTTCTATGCTCTCGACTATAGACTATTCCATAGTTTCGACTATATACTGTTTTATAGTTTCGACTATATACTGTTTTATAGTCTCGACTATAGACTGTTCTATAGTCTCGACTATAGACTTTTCTATAGTCTCGACTATAGACTTTTCTATAGTCTCGACTATAGACTTTTCTATAGTCTAGACTATAGACTGTTCTATAGTCTCGACTATAGACTGTTCTATAGTCTCGACTATAGACTGTTCTATAGTCTCGACTATAGACTGTTCTATAGTTCTATAGTCTAGACTATAGACTGTTCTATAGTCTAGACTATAGACTGTTCTATAGTCTCGACTATAGACTGTTCTATAGTCTTGACTATAGACTTTTCTATGGTCTCGACTATAGACTGTTCTATTGTCGCAACTATGGACTGTTCTATAGTCGCAACTATAGACTGTTCTATAGTCGCAACTATAGACTGTTCTATAGTCGCAACTATAGACTGTCCTATAGGCGCAACTATAGACTGTCCTATAGTCGCAACTATAGACTGTCCTATAGTCGCAACTATAGACTGTTCTATAGTCGCAACTATAGACTGTTCTATAGTCGCAACTATGGACTGTTCTATAGTCTCGACTATAGACTGTTCTATAGTCTCGACTATAGACTGTTCTATAGTCTCGTCTATAGTCTCGACGATAGTCTCCTCTACAGTCTCAACTATAGACTCTTCTATAGTCTCGACTGTAGACTGTTCTATAGTCTCGACTGTAGACTGTTCTATAGTCTCGACTGTAGACTGTTCTATAGTCTCGACTATAGACTGTTCTATAGTCTCGACTATAGACTGTTCTATAGTCTCGACTATAGACTCTTCCATAGTCTCGACTATGGACTGTTCTATAGTCTCGACTATAGACTCCTCTATATATAGTCTATATATAGTCTCGACTATGGACTGTTCTATATTCTCGACTATAGACACTTCTATAGTCGAGACTATAGACTCTGCTATAGTCTCGACTATAGACTGTTCTATAGTCTCGGATATAGGCTGTTCTATAGTCTCGACAATAGACTGTTCTATGGTCTCGACTATAGACTGTGCTATGGTCTCGACTATAGACTGTGCTATAGTCTCGACTATAGACTGTGCTATAGTCTCGACTATAGACTGTTCTATAGTCTCGACCATAGACTGTTCTATAGTCTCGACTATAGACTGTTCGATAGTCTCGACTATAAACTGTTCAATAGTCTCGACTATAGACTGTTCTATTGTCTCGACTATAGACTCTTCTATAGTCTCGACTATAAACTGTTCAATAGTCTCGACTATAAACTGTGCTATAGTCTCGACTATAGACTGTTCTATAGTCTCGACTATAGACTGTTCTATAGTCTCGACTATAGACTGTTCGATAGTCTCGACTATAGACTGTTCTATTGTCTCGACTATAGACTCTTCTATAGTCTCGACTATAAACTGTTCAATAGTCTCGACTATAAACTGTTCAATAGTCTCGACTATAGACTGTTCTATAGTCTCGATCCTAGACTCTTCTATAGTCTCGACTATAGACTCTTCTATAGTCTCGACTATAGACTCGACTATAGACTCTTCTATAGTCTTGACTATAGACTCTTCTATAGTCTCGACTATAGAAGAGTCTGTAGTCGAGACTATAGAAGAGTCTATAGTCGAGACTATAGAAGAGTCTATGGTCGAGACTATAGAACAGTCTATAGTCGAGACTATAGCACAGTCTATAGTCGAGACTATAGCACAGTCTATAGTCGAGACCATAGCACAGTCTATAGTCGAGACCATAGAACAGTCTATTGTCGAGACTATAGAACAGCCTATATCCGAGACTCTTCTATAGTCTCGACTATAGACTCTTCTATAGTCTCGACTATAGACTCTTCTATAGTCTCGACTATAGACTCTTCTATAGTCTCGACTATAGACTCTTCTATAGTCTCGACTATAGACTCTTCTATAGTCTCGACTATAGACTCTTCTATAGTCTCGACTATGGACTCTTTTATAGTCTCGACTATAGACTGTTCTATAATCTGGACTATAGACCATTCTTTAGTCTCGACTTTTGACGATTCTATAGTCTCTACTATTGACTATTCTATAGTCTCGACTATAGACTATTCTAGTCTCGACTACAGACTTCAATCTAATCCTGCTGGGTGGCAAGCTTAAGAAATCATAAAAATCCACTTGGACACTTAAAACTTTTCCGGCGTTTTTTCGTTCCCTTTGTGTTGCCTTCATTAAAAATTATGATTTATAAATCAAACAATGAATTTTAATTAATTGAAATGCTTTTTTATTGTTGTTGTTATATGTATATTATCATTGTAGTTGTTGTTTTTGCTGAATTTATATACATTTCCCTTTAAGTAGTGAGACATATAATTTTTCACACAGTAGAAAGTACTTACGTGTTAAGTGCTTAAATACAATAGCGGCTACAACCACAAACGACAAAGAGTTTTCAAATATTTATAAAATCTGATATCATTTGAACAGCTGATTGATTGCCGATCTTAAGGCGTTTTCAAACTCCCAAAAGATATTATGACTTCTGCCTTAATTCGGAACTAACTCCAACCTATATAGAGTGTCCTTGAATAATGTAAAAAGTGGCTTCAGTTGTCTGTATCTTTATCGTCTGTGGTTGCGATTGTAATCAGTGTGCGTGTGTACTTTAGCAAATGAACCCTAATTCACATTTTTGAAACCCTATCACATGATTATTTATAGCTAACGGTTTCTGTTGGACTTTATTGTTGTATCAGTGTATGCAAAATAAACAGGAGACTACTATCATGCACTCCACTCATTTAAGAGTTTTAAAAGCATATCCTTTGACTCTTACACATACATATACGCAAATTTAAGTACACACATAGCAGTACTTAACTTCAGACAGGGGATGAAAAGTATGATTTTTTTTTATAAACTTTCAAGAAATACTGAGTCGAGCCTATAGAATAGTACGGACTATAAAACAGTCTATAGTCCAGACTATAGAACAGTCTACAGTCGAGAATATAGAACTGTCTGTTGTCGAGATTATATAACTGTCTATATTCAAGACTATAGAACTTCCATAGTCGAGACTACAGAACTGTCTATAGTCGAGACTACAGAACTGTCTATAGTCGAGACTACAGAACTGTCTATAGTCGAGACTACAGAACTGTCTATAGTCGAGACTATAGAACTGTCTATAGTCGAGACTATAATACTGTCTATAGTCGAGAGTATAGAACAGTCTATAGTTGGGACTATAGAACAGTCTATAGTCGAGACTATAGAACTGTCTATAGTCGAGATTATAGAACTGTCTATAGTCGAGACTATAGAACTGTCTGTAGTCGAGACTATAGAACTGTCTGTAGTCGTGACTATAGAACTGTCTATAGTCGAGACAATAGAACTGTCTATAGTCGAGACTATAGAACAGTCTATAGTCGAGACTATAGAACTGTCTATAGACGAGACTATAGAACTGTCTATAGACGAGACTATAGAACTGTCTATAGACGAGACTATAGAACTGTCTATAGACGATACTATAGAACTGTCTATAGTCGAGACTATAAAACTGTCTATAGTCGAGACTATAGAACAGATTGTAGCGAGACTATAGAACAGATTGTAGTCGAGACTATAGTGGAAACTATTACCATTACATTCCTTCAAATTACATCCTAAAGGACGCTTACAAACGGATTTTTTGTTAGTTCATTACGAAAATGGTGTCATAAACTAACGAATGATATTTGAATGGACATTAAAATTTAAAGCCATACATGTGTTTGCTTAATGGGGTTCTCATGTGTCCCTGAGTATGTATACTACGCACTTACACCTCAACCATACAATAATTTATCCTGGTCATATATTATGCGAGTACTTTTTTTTATTTTATTCCCATAAACAGGACTCATTTGTTACCAGATACCACGACAATGTATATAATTTTGTAATTAATGTTATTTGGTGAAATGTTAGGTTGTTAGTGGGAAAGAGAGAAAAATAACTAATATTAATTATTGTATTAACTTGAGAACACGGCAAACTAGTGGAAATCAAATTTATTGAAAATTTTGAAAATATTTTGAACATGTTAAACCGATTACCAAATTGCCACGGATTTATATCATTCCTTCATTTAATGTTTACCAAAATTTTGTAGTTTCCCTTCTTATAATATTACTTATTTTTTCTTTTTTTTTTTTAAAAATATCTAATTAAAAACCCCTACACCTTCTCTTAAACCACAATTTGTTCATTAATTTCTTATCTATGATTTATTATAAACTGTTCATAATGGTTTCCATTTTGTGTATAATAAAGACTGATTACGACTACTGGCCACTCTCACTGTTCGAGCTAATTGTGCAATAATTTTATATTAATTTTATAAATTAAAAATAAATAAAAAAATTAAATTGTTATCTAGCGATGAAGTAAGAGTTGAGAAAACTGCTATGATTTGCAGTTTTAGGATTTAAAAAAAGTGAAATTTTTAAGATACGAAAGTTCAGTTCTAGTTCATTTCTAAATCAAGTTCAGTTCTAGTTCAGTTCTAGTTCAGTTCTAGTTCTAGTTCAGTTCTAGTTCTAGTTCTAGTTCAGTTCTAGTTCAGTTCTAGTTCAGTTCTAGTTCAGTTCTAGTTCAGTTCTAGTTCAGTTCTAGTTCAGTCTAGTTCAGTTCTAGTTCAGTTCTAGTTCAGTTCTAGTTCAGTTCTAGTTCAGTTCTAGTTCAGTTCTAGTTCAGTTCTAGTTCAGTTCTAGTTCAGTTCTAGTTCAGTTCTAGTTCAGTTCTAGTTCAGTTCTAGTTCAGTTCTAGTTCAGTTCTAGTTCAGTTCTAGTTCAGTTCTAGTTCAGTTCTAGTTCAGTTCTAGTTCAGTTCTAGTTCAGTTCTAGTTCAGTTCTAGTTCAGTTCTAGTTCAGTTCTAGTTCAGTTCTAGTTCAGTTCTAGTTCAGTTCTAGTTCAGTTCTAGTTCAGTTCTAGTTCAGTTCTAGTTCAGTTCTAGTTCAGTTCAGTTCTAGTTCAGTTCTAGTTCTAGTTCAGTTCTAGTTCAGTTCTAGTTCAGTTCTAGTTCAGTTCTAGTTCAGTTCTAGTTCAGTTCTAGTTCAGTTCTAGTTCAGTTCTAGTTCAGTTCTAGTTCAGTTCTAGTTCAGTTCTAGTTCAGTTCTAGTTCAGTTCTAGTTCAGTTCTAGTTCAGTTCTAGTTCAGTTCTAGTTCAGTTCTAGTTCAGTTCTAGTTCAGTTCTAGTTCAGTTCTAGTTCAGTTCTAGTTCAGTTCTAGTTCAGTTCTAGTTCAGTTCTAGTTCAGTTCTAGTTCAGTTCTAGTTCAGTTCTAGTTCAGTTCTAGTTCAGTTCTAGTTCAGTTCTAGTTCAGTTCTAGTTCAGTTCTAGTTCAGTTCTAGTTCAGTTCTAGTTCATTCTAGTTCAGTTCTAGTTCAGTTCTAGTTCAGTTCTAGTTCAGTTCTAGTTCAGTTCTAGTTCTAGTTCAGTTCTAGTTCAGTTCTAGTTCAGTTCTAGTTCAGTTTCTAGTTCAGTTCTAGTTCAGTTCTAGTTCAGTTCTAGTTCAGTTCTAGTTCAGTTCTAGTTCAGTTCTAGTTCAGTTCTAGTTCAGTTCCAGTTCAGTTCTAGTTCAGTTCTAGTTCAGTTCTAGTTCAGTTCTATTTCAGTTCTATTTCAGTTCTAGTTCAGTTCTAGTTCAGTTCTAGTTCAGTTCTAGTTCAGTTCTAGTTCAGTTCTAGTTCAGTTCTAGTTCAGTTCTAGTTCTAGTTCAGTTCTAGTTCAGTTCTAGTTCAGTTCTAGTTCAGTTCTAGTTCAGTTCTAGTTCAGTTCTAGTTCAGTTCTAGTTCAGTTCTAGTTCAGTTCTAGTTCAGTTTTCTAGTTCAGTTTTAGTTCAGTTCTAGTTCAGTTCTAGTTCAGTTCTAGTTCAGTTCTAGTTCAGTTCTAGTTCAGTTCTAGTTCAGTTCTAGTTCAGTTCTAGTTCAGTTCTAGTTCAGTTCTAGTTCAGTTCTAGTTCAGTTCTAGTTCAGTTCTAGTTCAGTTCTAGTTCAGTTCTAGTTCAGTTCTAGTTCTGGTCTATTCTAGTTCAGTTTCTTGTTGTTTCGATTAATATTTTTATTAAATTAAAACAAATTAAAAATTTGATTAAAATTTCAAAAATTATTAAAAAAAATAATTCAAAATAAAAAAATTTGCTGTTGCCTCCTGTGAGGATTGAACTCACGACCCCTGGTTTACAAGACCAGTGCTCTGCCACTGAGCTAAAGAGGCTTATATCATTCAATGCTTTACAGTCAAACACAAACTACACTGTTGATAATATTTCTAAAGAATATTCTACTGTTAGTAACAGTTCAATAAACTCTCTAACAGAACATTTATAACAGTACTAGTGAAAAAAGAGTTTTATAAGTTTTAGGAGAGAGCAAAAGAGAGAAAAATCTTAAAAGAGTGTTGTTAAAAGAGTAAAATAGTTTTGCAAGTTTTGTAATTTTAAAGAGCATTTAGTAATTACTCTCTTTGTTATTACTTTTTGCATATTTTATTTCTAAATTTAGAATTTTTGCTTAACAACAACAAAAATCTTAACAGCTTTTAATTTACTTAATTTTTTTTCTTGTTTTGTTGTTATTCTGCTTTACTCAGCGTTTTTTGAACTTTTGTTTATTTACATTAATTTTGTTTTTTTATTGTTGTTGGTTGAGGTTTAAACTTAAGATTTAGAAGAAACAAATCGTAATACATATTGTGTAAAATATTAATTCATACAGTGGGGCAGATGTGGAATTTTGTAGAAATAATATTGAAATTTCTTAAGGTTTATCATTTGTCAAAGGTTAATAAAACAAATATTATTGTCTTATAAACCTTTGATAAATTTGAATGAGTTATTTTTAAAACATTTTTGTGAAAAACTTGTTATGATAGGCCGTTCAATGCTTTAAATTTTCTTTACCCACTGTTCGATTTTGTCTTTATTGTTGTTGTCATATTGCCAATTTGTTGTTGTTTGAAAACCAAATCCATTTTGTGGTGTAAAATGTATTGGTTCAGTTGTTTATTGTTTTATTCTTAATTTTTGTTTTCCACACAGATGTTTATGATGTTTTTATTACATTAGTACAGTGTTTCCCAAACATTTTATACTTTGGGTCACTTTTTCGAAACAACATTTTCTGGTACATATTTTCAAAGTGTGTCAGGCCTTCAGAGATTCTGTTTTGATATTAGAAATGTTTTAAATTGTTTATAGCATAATCGAGGGGCTTTACTTTGGGTTCTTCTGAAATCGTTTTTTGTAGGTCGGTCTGAACTTATTAAATTCTAAACTTAAACTCTTCAACATCGTTTCTCTTGTTGTGCAGAGTTTAATGAAAAAATAATGAACTTCCTTAAAATTTGCGATGATCATTCTTATCACTCACGATCGTGTAGTAGCGATCCTCTCCATTTTCATATATCAGTCGAGATGCCAATCATGTACTGTGTACTGCTATCTCATATGGAATCTTCACTTTTAAGGGGGACTAATTCGGTAATTTTTCCTTTATCATTTGATTCCATTTCTTTTTGGATTGGCGGTTAAAGTCTCCTGGTAGAATAGATATTTGTTACAGAAGCTATACCAATATTTCCTCTTTAAGATCTTCCCTCATCTACAGATCTGAGACTGGTTGTAAGCACTCAGTTTAGGATTCTGATAAGAATACTGATCTCAAGCTGTGATGATACAGCAGTGGACCACGCTATTAGACATTATGTTAGATTTTCTTCTTCATTTCTTTCAACTCCTTCCATATTCTCTAGTTCGACTGATCCTCCGGAGTTTGACCATGAGACGTTAAAAATGTTTCCCACTCGAGCTAAAGGGTAAAGACCTGCCCATTGGCGTACGATCATTCCAAGTTCCAAAGAGAAATCATGGGTAGCTTATTCTAATTCTGGATCTAAGGAACGTTTACCAACTTCCAGAAGAGTCAGAGTACTGCCCACTTAAGGTTAATCAGAGGAACTTCGGTAAAGAAGCTATGATTCCATTTCCAAAAGAGATGAGGATGTAATTACAGAATTGTTTGAGTTTCAAAGAGAAGGTTATATGATGAACAGTTTTACCAGACGAAAGCTGTAAAAAGTGGACGGATGTTCCATGGTATGGTTTAAACACTATTATGCGTCAAAAACTGTTTAAAAGTGGTTGGACATTCCACATCGTGTCCAGTAGGGAACGATTTACATCGGTTATCTTGTTTCACACATCAATAAAGTTTGCTTGATGAATTTTACGAGTCGAGGAACTTCAAAAAAGAGTACGGAATAGAGCATCTGAAATTCGTTCATAGGAGCAGGAGCTTAATCTCTGTATATTATTCTTAAGTTTATGCCGATCCTAATGGAATGTTGGTGACATGAAATAGATTTAAGTTGTCCACTCTTAGGGATTTAAAGCCTCTCATTCGGTAAATACCGACTTGACACAGTCGGCTAAGTAGTTGTTTAAAGTAGTTCCATGCGAATTCGATGTTGTGAACTTCCACGATTTGGAACATTGGGTTTTCCAAAGCCCAATGAGAAACACATTACTCACTTGATATAGTCGGCTAAGTAGTTGTTTAGAGTAATTCCATGCGAATTCGATGTTGTTAACTTCCACGATTTGGAACATTGGGTTTTCCAAAGCCCAATGAGAAACACATTACTCATGTACTATACATCAGGTCATAATCACTCTATTTATAGGTCTGCTGTCAACAAGGGTCTCGTGAGGGTAGAGATGCATTAACCATCTCCATATTAAGTGTTTCGAATCAAATCTTTCAATATGAATCGGGGAATGGTTTCTTTAGATCATTTGATATTTTGAACTTCTACGATTGAGACCATTTGCTTTCACGAAGCCCAACAAGGGATATATTTCTTAGTAGAGAGATTTCTCGGGAGCATGAAGTTGACTTGCGTGTTTGATTTCTCCATTCTTAGGATTCTAACGCCTCACTTTAGAAAGCTACCACGCCTCTTCAGTTATTCATAAGGGACTCTTGGGGATAGAGATGTTTTGAATCAAATTTTTCAATCTGAATCGAAGAATATCACTTCCAAATGTTCATTATTTTTGTCTCAATTTCCAAGATGTTTCTTTTAAAGAATGTCTGCTGGCCTTAACAACAACATCGTTAAGTATTGTTTTCTGTTTTTTGCGGCACCTGTTTAATTTCTGAAATTTTTTCTTCGCTACGCTGTATGTTTTCTTGTAACAACGAATCAAATGCGAGTGCAGTTTTTCTTAAATTAATGACATTATCAATTTATTAAAATTCCTAAATAAAAATTCAATAAAAATACTTCATTTCTGCTGATACCATGCAACAGACCTCGAGCGAGGCAAATGAACGTTGTCAGTTTTTACGAAAACTTAAATGAAGGAAAGAAAGACACACAAAAAACTGAATTTGCAATGATGATGAAGAAGATGAGTATGAGCAGGATGAAGATGATGTTGGTGGTGATGGTGATGATGTTGTCTGTAATGGTGGTGTTGAAAGCCTGAAATATATGCACTGTATGCCTTAATACAATTTGTAGAAGTTGAATACACTTTTGGATAAGGTGGCACAAACAGCTGCAGCTGTGGCACAAGCATACAAACACATTTAAATGATATGTGTTTATAGAGTCGAACAGATACAGTACTCTTGCACAACCTCCTCGTTACGGGTAGGACAAGAGTTGAAGGAAACAGAAAAAAACAACGGCAAACCAACAGATGTGTATTGTGTTGAACAGACTACACAGATGCATGCCACATTTAAAAAGACTGAGCGAGCTAGTGAGTGACTGCGGAAAACATGCCTCAACCAACCTTAACTTACCACCAGCAAAGGTGGCAACAACATTTTCTAAGTTGCAAAAACAACAAAAATATTCTCTCATTCTTTTCTCTAGTATAGTGGCAATGATGCATGCAACATTTTATTATCACATTCCCATAGCACAGACCAACACGAAAAAAGTAAAAGCAACATTTACTATTTCCCTTAACTAGAGGAACAGCAATTTCAGCAGGTATTTCTAATGACAAACAACAAACTTTCTAACAATTTTGCAGGGCGCAGCACACTGCTGGAATTACAACCAACAAACCAACTAACTGTCTAATGTTTGCTGCTGCTATATGACACAGCAACCAGCTATATGCAGACAATTTCTTGTGGCAGATAGCCATAGCCTTAAAGGAGTATGAAAGTGGTACTTAAGCAATGTTGCAAAGGGCGGAACTGTTGTTGTTTTGTGCCACCAACTACCAGGCTTTCAGCAATAACAATAATAAAACTTAACACAAATTTATTGTCATCATCAGTGGCAACTTCCAGTATATCCTTAAGAACACAATAAAAGTTTTTCTTTTAATACAAACTTCTCCCTTCATGCAGCCATCCAGGCCATACAACAGCCTGTAATTGTGCGTCAGCAACGTACATGGTGGAGTAAATTCTTTGTATTTTTACGACTGGTTTCTCTTTCTCTCTCTCTCTCTCTCTCTATCTCCCTCTCTTTTTCACTAAATGTCTAGTTGTCCATAGCTAAAGGAATCTTTACTATACTTACTACCAACACAAAATACTAAAGTAGTCTGACCAAGTACTTTTGAGCTGGCTACTTGTGTCTTGACTGTCCGCCTGTCTATTTTCGAAGGGTATAAGGAGTATGACAAGATGGAACAGTAATGCAAAGACAATCCAGTAAAACCGGTTAGTTGTTTAGTGAAGTTGAATGCGACCACCAGTAACAAACAACAACTGACAAGACAATTGTCTTTCTTATGGTAAAAGTAGAGCAAAATTAATACATACTATAATGCAGGAAGATGTGGAATGGGCAACCTTTGGGATATTAAAGGGCCGTATGATGAGAAGAAGTTATCAAGGAATGAAAGAGGGATCGCTCTAATAAGTATTGTAGTTTGATCTATAAACTGATCTATATTCTTGCTTATAAATAGATCTATATTTTTGAATATAACCCGATCTACAAACTTTGGACTATAGACTGAACTGAACTAAAGTCTGAGCTATAGTCTCTTGTCTATGGGTTGATCTATAGTCACTCCAGTCTCGACTATAGACTGTTCTATAGTCTCGACTATAGACTGTTCTATAGCCTCGACTATAGACTGTTTTATAGTCTCGACTATATACTGTTCTATAGTCTCGACTATAGACTATTCTATAGTCTCGACTATAGACTATTCTATAGTCTCGACTATAGACTATTCTATAGTCTCGACTATAGACTATTCTATAGTCTCGACTATAGACTGTTCTATAGCCTCGACTATAGACTGTTCTATAGCCTCGACTATAGACTGTTCTATAGCCTCGACTATAGACTGTTCTATAGTCTCGACTATAGAATGTTCTATAGTCTTGACTATAGCCTGTTCTATAGTCTCGACTATAGACTGTTCTATAGTCTCGACTATAGACTGTTCTATAGTCTCGACTATAGACTGTTCTATAGTCTCGAGTATAGATTGTTCTATAGTCTCGACTATAGAATGTTCTATAGTCTTGACTATAGACTGTTCTATAGTCTTGACTATAGACTGTTCTATAGTCTCGACTATGGACTGTTCTATAGTCTTGACTGTAGACTGTTCTATAGTCTCGACTATAGACTGTTCTATAGTCTCGACTATAGACTGTTCTATAGCCTCGACTATAGACAGTTCTATAGTCTCGACTATAGACTGTTCTATAGTCTCGACTATATACTGTTCTATAGTCTCGACTATATACTGTTCTATAGTCTCGACTATAGACTGTTCTATAGTCTCGACTATAGACTGTTCTATAGTCTCGACTATAGACTGTTCTATAGTCTCGACTATAGACTGTTCTATAGTCTCGACTATAGACTGTTCTATAGTCTCGACTATAGACTGTTCTATAGTCTCGACTATAGACTGTTCTATAGTCTCGACTATAGACTGTTCTATAGTCTCGACTATAGACTGTTCTATAGTCTCGACTATAGACTGTTCTATAGTCTCGACTATAGACTGTTCTATAGTCTCGACTATAAACTGTTCTATAGTCTCGACTATAAACTGTTATATAGTCTCGACAATAGACTGTTCTATAGTCTCGACTATAGACTGTTCTATAGTCTCGACTATAGACTGTTCTATAGTCTCGACTATAGACTATTCTATAGTCCCGACTACAGACTGTTCTATAGTCCCGACTATAGGCTGTTCTATAGTCCCGACTATAGGCTGTTCTATAGTCCCGATTATAGTCTATAGTCCCGATTATAGTCTATAGTCCCGACTATAGACCGTTCTATAGTCCCGACTATAGACCGTTCTATAGTCCCGACTATAGAACGTTCTATAGTCCTGACTATAGACCGTTCTATAGTACCGACTATAGACCGTTCTATAGTCCCGACTATAGACTGTTCTATAGTCCCGATTATAGACTGTTCTAAGTACCGACTATAGACTGTTCTATAGTCCAGACTATGGACGGTTTTATATTCCCGACTATAGACTGTTCTATAGTCCCGGCTATAGACTGTTCTATAGGCCCGACTATAGACTGTTCTGTAGTCCCGACTATAGACTGTTCTATATTCCAGACTGTAGACAATAGAACATTCTATAGTCTAGACTATAGAACTGTCTATAGGCTGGACTAGAGAACTGTCTATAGTCTGGACTATAGAACTGTCTATAGTCGGGACTATAGAACTGTCTATAGTCGGGACTTAATGACTTTCCTATAGTCTGGACTATAGAACTGTCCTATAGTTTGGACTATAGACTGTTATAAACTGTCCTATAGACTGTTATATAGTCTCTACTATTGTCTATTCTAAAGTCTGATCTTATCAGTACTTAAGTTGTACTTCTCAGTATCTCTGTCCGAGTTAAACCAATATGTTATAGAAAATATTACTAATAAAACATCAGAAATATGCATCAAGAAATTCCTTTTAGGTTTTCATTATTCCCACCAAATAAAAATGTATAACTGGAATAAAAATCTAATACGCTAACGGTATTAACACTTAAAAATCTTTCAACTTTTCTAACAGCAAAACTTTTTTTCATTATAATGAATACCCGACTCTTAGACATGCTCTCAATTTGTTCACTTAATTCCCTTTATATTTCCCTTTTTCTCTTTCCTTACGTTCCCGCTTCAATTTTGTATCAAACTGCCTGTAGTTTTACATAAACCAAATGTCATGGATGCCCTTTAAAAATCCTGAACTCCTGTTAAAAAATGTTGCTCAATTCTGTTGCTTTTCTTGTCATAACACTCTCCATTGGAGCAGCATTGTACTTTTTTACTGTCTCTTTGGCAATTGCTAAAGCAACTTTCAACAAAATATTTACTGTTTGCTGCTGTTGGCTGTTGTCAAGTAGTTGAAGTTGTGTATCATCATCATTAAAATGATGATAGTCGTGGTGCGCGTTGGTCGTAAGTAAGTAACAACGCAGCAACAGAAATTGCAGCAAAAGTCCATGGTTGTTGTTAGTCTGTTGTAACAGCAAAATAGTGTATTGTCAACCACAATTCTATCCTAAGATTTTGAAAAATTTTCTGTCGTCTTTCTTTGTTGTACAGAAATAAACTTAAATGTTGTTGTCCTCGTTAAGTTTTTGTTGTCCTCCTATTGCTTAGAATTGGCTCTCATTTTTTTTATTTTAGCTACTCTCTTATTCCTTTTAGAAAGTCTCTTTGAAGGCTTGTTATTGTTTTGGAATAGTGCTTTTTTTTAAATTGCCGGTTTGAACTTTTATCGGTGGTTTTAGGGTGGATTTTTTAAAGGAGTTTAAAAGTTTTTGGTTTCCCTTTTTTTGGTTTTATTTTGCAAGGGGTTCCTCAGAAATGTTTATTGTTTATTGCACTTTATTGCAACCAGGAATTGGTATTATAAATTTGTGATACTTTCGGTTTTATAAGTCAAAGAGTTAGAGTACTGATATCTAATTTTGTAAGTTTCTAGTTTAGTTCAGTTCTAGTTCAATTCTAGTTCAGTTCAAGTTCAGTTCTAGTTCAGTTCTATCTCAGTTCTAGTTCAGTTCTAGTTCAGTTCTAGTTCAGTTCTAGTTCACTTCTAGTTCAATTCTAGTTCAGTTCTAGTTCAGTTCTAGTTCTAGTTCAGTTCTAGTTCAGTTCTAGTTCAGTTCTAGTTCAGTTCTAGTTCAGTTCTAGTTCAGTTCTAGTTCAGTTCTAGTTCAGTTCTAGTTCAGTTCTAGTTCAGTTCTAGTTCAGTTCTAGTTCAGTTCTAGTTCAGTTCTAGTTCAGTTCTAGTTCAGTTCTAGTTCAGTTCTAGTTCAGTTCTAGTTCAGTTCTAGTTCAGTTCTAGTTCAGTTCTAGTTCAGTTCTAGTTCAGTTCTAGTTCAGTTCTAGTTTAGTTCTAGTTTAGTTCTAGTTTAGTTCTAGTTTAGTTCTAGTTTAGTTCTAGTTTAGTTCTAGTTTAGTTCTAGTTTAGTTCTAGTTTAGTTCTAGTTTAGTTCTAGTTTAGTTCTAGTTTAGTTCTAGTTTAGTTCTAGTTTAGTTCTAGTTTAGTTCTAGTTTAGTTCTAGTTTAGTTCTAGTTTAGTTCTAGTTTAGTTCTAGTTTAGTTCTAGTTTAGTTCTAGTTTAGTTCTAGTTTAGTTCTAGTTTAGTTCTAGTTTAGTTCTAGTTTAGTTCTAGTTTAGTTCTAGTTTAGTTCTAGTTTAGTTCTAGTTTAGTTCTAGTTTAGTACCAGTTTAGTTCTAGTTTAGTTCAAGTTTAGTTCTGGTTTAGTTCTAGTTCTGTTCTAGTTTAGTTCCAGTTTAGTTCTAGTTTAGTTCAAGTTTAGTTCTGGTTTAGTTCTAGTTCTGTTCTAGTTCAGTTCTAGTTGTGTTCTAGTTGTGTTCTATTTCTGTTCTAGATCTGTTCTAGTTCTGTTCTAGTTCTGTTCTAGTTCTGTTCTAGTTCTGTTCTAGTTCTGTTCTAGTTCTGTTCTAGTTCTGTTCTAGTTCTGTTCTAGTTCTGTTCTAGTTCTGTTCTAGTTCTGTTCTAGTTCTGTTCTAGTTCTGTTCTAGTTCTGTTCTAGTTCTGTTCTAGTTCTGTTTCTAGTTCTGTTCTAGTTCTGTTCTAGTTCTGTTCTAGTTCTGTTCTAGTTCTGTTCTAGTTCTGTTCTAGTTCTGTTCTAGTCTGTTCTAGTTCTGTTCTAGTTCTGTTCTAGTTCTGTTCTAGTTCTGTTCTAGTTCTGTTCTAGTTCTGTTCTAGTTCTGTTCTAGTTCTGTTCTAGTTCTGTTCTAGTTCTGTTCTAGTTCTGTTCTAGTTCTGTTCTAGTTCTGTTCTAGTTCTGTCTAGTTCTGTTCTAGTTCTGTTCTATTGTTCTAGTTCTGTTCTAGTCTGTTCTAGTTCTGTTCTAGTTCTGTTCTAGTTCTGTTCTAGTTCTGTTCTGGTCTGTTCTAGTTCTGTTCTAGTTCTGTTCTAGTTCTGTTTCTAGTTCTGTTCTAGTTCTGTTCTAGTTCTGTTCTAGTTCTGTTCTAGTTCTGTCTAGTTCTGTTCTGTTCTGTTCTAGTTCTGTTCTAGTTCTGTTCTAGTTCTGTTCTAGTTCTGTTCTAGTTCTGTTCTAGTTATGTTCTAGTTCTGTTCTAGTTCTGTTCTAGTTCTGTTCTAGATCAGTTCTAGTTCTGTTCTAGTTCTGTTCTAGTTCTGTTCTAGTTCTGTTCTAGTTCTGTTCTAGTTCTGTTCTAGTTCTGTTCTAGTTCTGTTCTAGTTCTGTTCTAGTTCTGTTCTAGTTATGTTCTAGTTCTGTTCTAGTTCTGTTCTAGTTCTGTTCTAGATCAGTTCTAGTTCTGTTCTAGTTCTGTTCTAGTTCAGTTCTAGTTCAGTTCTAGTTCAGTTCTAGTTCAGTTCTAGTTCAGTTCTAGTTCAGTTCTAGTTCATTTCTAGTTCAGTTCTAGTTCAGTTCTAGTTCAGTTCTAGTTCAGTTCAAGTTCAGTTCTAGTTCAGTTCTAGTTCAGTTTTAGTTCAGTTTTAGTTCAGTTGTAGTTTAGTTCTAGTTCAGTTCTAGTTTAGTTCTAGTTCAGTTCTAGTTGAGTTCTAGTTTATTTCTAGTTCAGTTCTAGTTCTAGTTCAGTTCTAGTTCAGTTCTAGTTCAGTTCTAGTTCAGTTCTAGTTCAGTTCTAGTTCTGTTCTAGTTCTGTTCTAGTTCTGTTCTAGTTCTGTTCTAGTTCTAGTTCTGTTCTAGTTCTAGTTCTGTTCTAGTTCTGTTCTAGTTCTGTTCTAGTTCTGTTCTAGTTCTGTTCTAGTTCTGTTCTAGTTCTGTTCTAGTTCTGTTCTAGTTCTGTTCTAGTTCTGTTCTAGTTCTGTTCTAGTTCTGTTCTAGTTCTGTTCTAGTTCTGTTCTAGTTCTGTTCTAGTTCTGTTCTAGTTCTGTTCTAGTTCTGTTCTAGTTCTGTTCTAGTTCTGTTCTAGTTCTGTTCTAGTTCTGTTCTAGTTCTGTTCTAGTTCTGTTCTAGTTCTGTTCTAGTTCTGTTCTAGTTCTGTTCTAGTTCTGTTCTAGTTCTGTTCTAGTTCTGTTCTAGTTCTGTTCTAGTTCTGTTCTAGTTCTGTTCTAGTTCTGTTCTAGTTCTGTTCTAGTTATGTTCTAGTTCTGTTCTAGTTCTGTTCTAGTTCTGTTCTAGATCAGTTCTAGTTCTGTTCTAGTTCTGTTCTAGTTCTGTTCTAGTTCTGTTCTAGTTCTGTTCTAGTTCTGTTCTAGTTCTGTTCTAGTTCTGTTCTAGTTCTGTTCTAGTTATGTTCTAGTTCTGTTCTAGTTCTGTTCTAGTTCTGTTCTAGATCAGTTCTAGTTCTGTTCTAGTTCTGTTCTAGTTCAGTTCTAGTTCAGTTCTAGTTCAGTTCTAGTTCAGTTCTAGTTCAGTTCTAGTTCAGTTCTAGTTCATTTCTAGTTCAGTTCTAGTTCAGTTCTAGTTCAGTTCTAGTTCAGTTCAAGTTCAGTTCTAGTTCAGTTCTAGTTCAGTTTTAGTTCAGTTTTAGTTCAGTTGTAGTTTAGTTCTAGTTCAGTTCTAGTTTAGTTCTAGTTCAGTTCTAGTTGAGTTCTAGTTCAGTTCTAGTTTAGTTCTAGTTTATTTCTAGTTCAGTTCTAGTTCTAGTTCAGTTCTAGTTCAGTTCTAGTTCAGTTCTAGTTCAGTTCTAGTTCAGTTCTAGTTCAGTTCTAGTTCAGTTCTAGTTCAGTTCTAGTTCAGTTCTAGTTCAGTTCTAGTTCAGTTCTAGTTCAGTTCTAGTTCAGTTCTAGTTCAGTTCTAGTTCAGTTCTAGTTCAGTTCTAGTTCAGTTCTAGTTCATTTCTAGTTCAGTTCTAGTTCAGTTCTAGTTCAGTTTTAGTTCTGTTCTAGTTCAGTTCTAGTTCAGTTCTTGTTATGGTCTTGTTATGTTCTTGTTATGTTCTAGTTCAGTTCTAGAGTGTTAACTCCCAGTCCTTTTGATTTCCATCTGTTGCGACTTCATGATAGGCATGAATTGGAGGTATTTTTGAACCCTAAAGTCTGCTTCTGTTATTTAACTTTGTTTCAAATTCCATTAATTTAAGAAATGTCTCAAAAAAGTTCTTTTTATTACTTTTCTGGTGTTAATTTCATGACTTGCCATTTATTTTAATACTCATTAAAAATAATTTCAGGGGATATTTCTTCCCATACATTGTGAAAAACAAAAAAAAAAAAAGAACATAACTCAACATAAGGCGAAAATGGGAGGAAGAAAACTGGCTTCAAAAAGGAAAGGTGTTTGAAATTATAGCAAACAAACATTTGAACAGAAAAGTAATTTATTTATAAATTCTTTTTAAGCTTAATTTTTAATATATTTAAAAGGGTTGTTATTTTCTTCTATTAGCAGCAAAATCTTTAAGTTTTCTTACAAGGGGAAAATATTTACAATATGTATTTTTTGAGTTATTAAACAACACCACCAACCAGGTTATAGGTCAAAATCCTTAAAATGTAAGTGAAATATCTTGTAGTTTTTTAAAATGTTTCGTTCAACATTTGTGTTGTCTCCATTTCATGTTGCTATTTTCTAAGTTTATTTCTATTTTTTTTCGTCTTCTCTTAGATATTTTTCTATTAATGTAGTTTTCTTTTGTTGTCTTCAGCAACTATGACGAAAAAAAGGCGCTTTTAATGTGTAGTTTTGCATCCCATTAAATTGTATTCTGTGCACCTAATAATTCACCAACTAAAACAAAATGGCACTTTCAAATGAATGAATAGAAAAAATATACATACAGCAACAACAACAAAAACAATGAGGAAAAAAAAAGCAGCAAAAACAAAACGTTAGCAGCAATAGCAACAAATTTTTATGGCGTTTTTTTTTATTTATTTACCACAAAATCTTTAAGAGAGTGGGAGAGTAAAATAAAACCCACAATAATAAAAAGAAAGATGTCTACAATTCATATTCGCCCCATAAGAGTCTTCGCGCTGATAGTGTTGAAAATGCTCGTTCGTGGACGATTATTCCTACTGTATTTTAATTTTTCTAATTGTCAGGGAAGTATGGGGGAAGTCATGTTGTTGGGGGCCTAAGATACTTGTAGTGGTAGGTAATTGTTAAAAGAAACACCTGCAAGTAGTATCCCCTAGAAATTCTTCTTAAAGTAGTAGCTGGAATGTAATGGAATCAAGTCAGTTCTAGAAATTCAGATCTTATTTTTTCAGAACAAATATGGATCATCCATTCCCTTGGATTCTCTTCAGTTCTATTCGTTCTATTTTCTAACTTTAATTCATGTTTGGGACTTTAGTAAGCCTTTAACTTAGGAGATATTTCCAAATAACATTGTCATAACAGATGCGACCATATTCCTCGATTTAACCTTATACGATTTCATTGTAATACAGATCACAGATCTATATTACCAAACCATAAACTCTGCAAGCGTATCCGAAATTTTTGGTGGAACCGTAGAAAATTTGGTTTTCACTGGAATGATAAGTAATGAAATAAATCTCAAATAGTCGTCCTTAAGTTCTAGTTCAGTTTTAGTTCAGTTCTAGTTCAGTTCTAGTTCAGTTCTAGTTCAGTTCTAGTTCAGTTCTAGTTCAGTTCTAGTTCAGTTCTAGTTCAGTTCTAGTTCAGTTCTAGTTCAGTTCTAGTTCAGTTCTAGTTCAGTTCTAGTTCAGTTCTAGTTCAGTTCTAGTTCAGTTCTAGTTCAGTTCTAGTTCAGTTCTAGTTCAGTTCTAGTTCAGTTCTAGTTCAGTTCTAGTTCAGTTCAGTTTTAGTTCATTTCTAGTTCAGTTCTAGTTCAGTTCTAATTCAGTTCAGTTTTAGTTCATTTCTAGTTCAGTTCTAGTTCTAAGTCAGTTCTAGTTCAGTTCTAGTTCAGTTCTAGTTCAGTTCTAGTTCAGTTCTAGTTCAGTTCTAGTTCAGTTCTAGTTCAGTTCTAGTTCAGTTCTAGTTCAGTTCTAGTTCAGTTCTAGTTCAGTTCTAGTTCAGTTCTAGTTCAGTTCTAGTTCAGTTCTAGTTCAGTTCTAGTTCAGTTCTAGTTCAGTTCTAGTTCAGTTCTAGTTCAGTTCTAGTTCAGTTCTAGTTCAGTTCTAGTTCAGTTCTAGTTCAGTTCTAGTTCAGTTCTAGTTCAGTTCTAGTTCAGTTCTAGTTCAGTTCTAGTTCTGCTCTAGTTCAGTTCTAGTTCAGTTCTAGTTCAGTTCTAGTTCAGTTCTAGTTCAGTTCTAGTTCTGTTCTAGTTCAGTTCTAGTTCTGTTCTAGTTCTGTTCTAGTTCAGTTCTAGTTCTGTTCTAATGCTACTCTAGTTCAGTTCTAGTTCTGTTCTAGTTCAGTTCTAGTTCAGTTCTAGTTCAGTTCTAGTTCAGTTCTAGTTCAGTTCTAGTTCAGTTCTAGTTCAGTTCTAGTTCAGTTCTTTTCAGAACAAAGATGGATCAACCATTTCCTTGGATTCTCTTCTGTTCTATCCGCTTCCAATGCCGATCTCTAAGTTTAATTCATGTTTGGGACTTTAGTAAGCCTTTAATAGGAGATATTTGCAAATAACATTGTCATAAAGGATGCGACCATATCGGTTGATTTAACCTTATACGATTTCATTGTAATGTTTTGAACAGATCTCAGATCTATATTACCAAACCATAAACTCTGCAAGCGAATCCGAAATTTTTGGTGGAACCGTAGACAATTTGGTTTTCTCTGGAATGATAAATAATGAAATAAATCTCAAATAGTCGTCCTTAGGTTCTAGTTCAGTTCTAGTTCAGTTCTAGTTCAGTTCTAGTTCAGTTCTAGTTCAGTTCTAGTTCAGTTCTAGTTCAGTTCTAGTTCAGTTCTAGTTCAGTTCTAGTTCAGTTCTAGTTCAGTTCTAGTTCAGTTCTAGTTCAGTTCTAGTACAGTTCTAGTTCAGTACTAGTTCAGTTCTAGTTCAGTTTTAGTTCAGTTCTAGTTCAGTTCTAGTTCTGTTCTAGTTCAGTTCTAGTTCAGTTCTAGTTCTGTTCTAGTTCAGTTCTGGTTCAGTTCTGGTTCAGTTCTGGTTCAGTTCTGGTTCAGCTCTAGTTCAGTTCTAGTTCTAGTTATAGTTCAGTTCTAGTTCAGTTCTAGTTCAGTTCTAGTTCAGTTCTAGTTCAGTTCTAGTTCAGTTCTAGTTCAGTTCTAGTTCAGTTCTAGTTCAGTTCTAGTTCAGTTCTAGTTCAGTTCTAGTTCAGTTCTAGTTCAGTTCTAGTTCAGTTCTAGTTCAGTTCTAGTTCAGTTCTAGTTCAGTTCTAGTTCAGTTCTAGTTCAGTTCTAGTTCAGTTCTAGTTCAGTTCTAGTTCAGTTCTAGTTCAGTTCTAGTTCAGTTCTAGTTCAGTTCTAGTTCAGTTCTAGTTCAGTTCTAGTTCAGTTCTAGTTCAGTTCTAGTTCAGTTCTAGTTCAGTTCTAGTTCAGTTCTAGTTCAGTTCTAGTTCAGTTCTAGTTCAGTTCTAGTTCAGTTCTAGTTCAGTTCTAGTTCAGTTCTAGTTCTGCTCTAGTTCAGTTCTAGTTCAGTTCTAGTTCAGTTCTAGTTCAGTTCTAGTTCAGTTCTAGTTCAGTTCTAGTTCTGTTCTAGTTCAGTTCTAGTTCTGTTCTAGTTCAGTTCTAGTTCTGTTCTAATGCTACTCTAGTTCAGTTCTAGTTCTGTTCTAGTTCAGTTCTAGTTCAGTTCTAGTTCAGTTCTAGTTCAGTTCTAGTTCAGTTCTAGTTCAGTTCTAGTTCAGTTCTAGTTCAGTTCTAGTTCAGTTCTAGTTCAGTTCTAGTTCAGTTCTAGTTCAGTTCTAGTTCAGTTCTAGTTCAGTTCTAGTTCAGTTCTAGTTCAGTTCTAGTTCAGTTCTAGTCAGTTCTAGTTCAGTTCTAGTTCAGTTCTAGTTCAGTTCTAGTTCAGTTCTAGTTCAGTTCTCGTTCAGTTCTAGTTCAGTTCTAGTTCAGTTCTAGTTCAGTTCTAGTTCAGTTCTAGTTCAGTTCTAGTTCAGTTCTAGTTCAGTTCTAGTTCAGTTCTAGTTCAGTTCTAGTTCAGTTCTAGTTCAGTTCTAGTTCAGTTCTAGTTCAGTTCTAGTTCAGTTCTAGTTCAGTTCTAGTTCAGTTCTAGTTCTAGTTCAGTTCTAGTTCAGTTCTAGTTCAGTTCTAGTTTAGTTCTAGTTCAGTTCTAGTTCAGTTCTAGTTCAGTTCTAGTTCTAGTTCAGGTCTAGTTCAGGTCTAGTTCAGTTCTAGTTCAGCTCTAGTTCAGTTCTAAATCAGTTCTAGTTCAGTTCTAGTTCAGTTCTAGTTCAGTTCTAGTTCAGTTCTAGTTCAGTTCTAGTTGAAAATATTTCCTTTTAAGGCCCCTCTTTTTAAGCACCTATTTGAAAACTCCCCTTCACTGCTTGTCATACATATTTGTTAGATTATCTACTGTAAAAAACACAATTCTCTTTGCATGAGTTTAACTAGAAGAAAAAAAAATCATAGATAAAATGTCCTAAATACATAAATTGAAACAATAACAACAACAAAAATTATGCCATTTATACAATGTTTTTATAATAAATTGAAAAAATGTAAAAAAATACAAACAAATACGGAAGTTTTCAGTCAGAAATTATAAAAATGAAAAGAAATCAAACTTGTTTTTTTTTTATTCATCATTAAAATGAACAGGAATTGAGAAAAATGAACACACGGTATTTATTTTATTTGTTTATTATTTATATTTCATTATTATTGTTCATCACATTCTTTTTTCTACTTTATTATTCTACAAAATTATAAAAAAAGTGTTAAATAAACTTTATATGGAAACACAAATATGCAATAGCAGAAAAAAAAACAAATAAAATTTCAGTAAAAAACTCAGGGTGGTTCTATAGTGAGTCGTTGGGTTCTCAAATGAAAAACACTTTCGTTTGAATATGATTTCCGATTAGATGACAAGAAAAATATCAATACTAATGGTGTTTTTTTGTTCCTTTGCAATTTACTCTTTCATCTGCTATATGGGGTTTAAAATGAGAGACAAAAGAAAAAAGAACCATAGAGGGTTTGCTTTCGAAAAGATTCTCCTGTCAGTTTTGCCGTTTGCTGTTGTCATAGAAGGTAACAATTAATCAATATTTTATCATGAGTTATTGTTATTGTATGAGGATGTAAGATGTACTAAAGATTAGAGAGGCCCTTAAAATAGTAGTATACTTTTAAGGGCAACTATAGGTTCCTAAGTATTTCAATTCCTGGAAAAATTTGAATTTAAAGAATTTTTTAAGCATTTTCCGACACGACTTTATATTTTAGTTTCAGATATTGAAAACTAGTATTAGATCCATTTCAAACAGATTTATTTATAAGGGCCGGTCTACTATATCCATATTTGAACATGAGGGAGTATTTTTAATATAGAATTTAATACGTCATTGGTATCCAAATACAGTGGGCATACAAAATTATTAGTTAAATGTTAATTTCAAATTTTATTTTAAGAATTTCGTAAAAATCTAATCAAAATTATTTATTTTTCTTTTCAGGTAAGTTTTGCCGCTTAAATTGTTATGAATATGTGTAAGTAAATGTGTGTATTTGTAGAGGGCCTGTAATGCTAATCGGACCAACGAACACAGCAAACTGTTAGAACAGAACCAATTAGGTTAGATATAGAAAAGTTCTTCACCAAAAAAGGTGAAACTGTTCTGAAAAATCGCTGTGATCTTTACAAAAAGAGAGACAGAAGAAATAAAGAAACAGAAAGTAAAAGGAAAAATGGTCTGGAACAAGACTGAGGTCTAAGAGACCCTGCTTAGTTCCTAAATTAATAGATTAAGATATCATAACAGTGGAAATATGAGAGGAGATCTGAACGATAAAAGACAAAAACGAAATGAAAATACAGAAAGAAGAAAGAGATTGCTAGAGAAGTATGGAACAAGACTGAGTCCTAATATGAGAGGAGTTCTGAACCACGATATATAGTTAAAAACGATAAAAGGAAGATAGATTAAGTAAAACGGGAGAAAGAAGAAAGAGATAGAGAGGTGTAGAACAAGACTAAGGGACCCAACTTAGTTCCTACTTTAGTAATATTTCCTTTATTTCGAGATCTGAAACGACGAAAAAAGAAAGTCAGATTAAAGAAAAGGTTAGAAATAAGTAAACGAGAGATATGGAACTAGACTAAAGTCATATATAAGAGAAGATCTATATTCAGATCTTCTCTTATGTTTACAAATATCGTCCGAAACGAAAAGAATAGACAAATCAAATAAAAAAAATATATGAAAGAGAATGAAGTCGTAAGTGAATCGGACTAGTTTCAGAATTAGTAGATATAGATCTCTAAATAATGGACATTTGGGATGATACATCTATATTCGCTTTAGTCCGACTTATTCACCTGATCAAATCAGAAAACATAGAAAACATCCAGTATTACACACCAGTTCGTTAGAGTCGTAAGACTACACTCGCCCAGTCATGGCTCTAAGGCTCTAGATACTTTGCAATCGATTTTTCGATTTCATGAGTGCCTGATGACCTCACGGAATCTATCAGAGACCATTCTATAATAGTAAGAAATAGGTAGTTTTACCTTGCCCCTGTTCCGTCTAATTAGGTCTAGATTCCAAAACTGTCTTGTGAGTTCACACGCTACCTCTTTAACCTGTAGATTGCAGTATCCTGGTGGCCAACACAGTCCTATTGTGAACAGAGTCACAAGTTCTCTAAGACTAGACATGAATGTTTTCTAGAACTTTAAGATCTCTGAAACACAATGCATTCATTTGGGAGTCTGAAAAACATTTAATGTTCATGTCAGCTATGTAATCACCGACATCTATTGTGTCCATTTTGGACCCTTCAGTAAATACTGTACAGCCCCTCGAAAAGTTTATTGCATCCAATCCATTCGTTCCGATATAGAAACTTTGTTGTATGTGTCACCCCGAAATCTTAAGTTGTTAAAATTGTTATCCTGATCTAATGAATGCTCTTAGAGTCTTAGTATGTCTGTCCAAAAACTCGGTAGAAGTATAATCCCTATGCTTTAAACAGTGATTAATACAACTTACCAACTAATGTAACGCCCTCTCAGCCGATTTACCCTTAAGGTAAGGCATGTTAAGAATCAAATATATGAGTCTCTTAAGTGTCTTCAATAGAATGAAGCTAATAGTTGCGAAATCTTTTGGCTTCGAGTGGCTCGTTTCTTCACCATTTGGGCAGATAGATCTCTATTTCATTTATCCCAAACTAGTTTATCTATTGTGACGATTTCCTCGATAAGGATGCGACTAGATGTCACGAACTCGAATAACCCTTTAATCACCAACCGTTTTCCATACACCAAGGAAAATTAGTTTTCAAAAGTTAGCTTAGGGACTCAGTGCTAGACTCAGCCCATGATCATTGATTGGCGATGGGAATGATTATATTTTTCTTTAATCAAAGACAACGGCGAAGGCTACCGGGTCATGATATCGTTGTAGTCACTTGGATCATTCGTGGTTTCAACAAGACGGATCAATTCGGGTTATCTAACGCAGTAACGGCCTTCTTTCGTAAGATTAAGCCTTTTAGACGGGCATACTAGTGGCAAGAGTGCTGTGTCTTACTTTTACTCTTGGAAGACCCTTGAAAAAATGAAAGATATTCAAAAATTTCTTCATAATTTGGATATTTGTAGGGCTTTCTTTCCTAAATATCTTGCCGGCCAAGCTTCTTTCTCCATTGATCGTCGGAGTTAATTATGTGGAACTTAGAAATGCATTTGCGTTCAGAGATCTCTCCGACTTTCGAACTCTAAAAGCTTCTTTAATGGTTCATAAATAGGACTAACTCCCAATAAATAGGACTAATTCCTTACTTCGAGTAGTCTATGACATCCAAATTATTCAGAATTAGATTTATTCATATTTTCGCCGGTCCCACATCCATCAAAATTTGGGAAATTTAGCTTTTTTCATGGTTATCAGACGATCAATTGCTTGTTCTATATAAGTTATCTTCAGTAAGAGAGGAATGCTGAACTGTCTGAATGCTCGGCAGTTAGAAAGGAAGTGAGTCCGCAAGCAAATGAGCTCCCTAACGATATCTGTTCTATTTCTAAAATGGTTTGCGATACCTTTTAGAGTTAGAGTTTCAAACATGAGGAGATCAGGAATTAGTTAATGTAGAGATGGTATAGCTTTATCTTTATTCAAAAACGATAAGATTTTAATGATACAATTAGATCCAGGACATCTAAACGCAGTCCAAATATCTTTGGGCTAATGTACTAAATCCCTTCAAATCTCTGCAATAGGTTCCTTCGTCCTATAATGAGCGAATAATCTCTATAATTTAACATTCTGTAAGCAGTTTTCGTCTAATATTGCATAAATACCTAATATTGAATCCTGGGAACTTTGGCCTAGTCACCGAAGTTGTAAAGTCCTAAAGAAAACAGTATCTCTTTCAAGTATTGGACTTATATCCCGAAGCTTTAGAAAAGCAATCAATTTGCTTTCGGTATTTCGATTAGTTTTGAATTGATTCGGACCAATCTGATACATATAAGATGTAAACTACAGTTTCTCATAATCGGAGATTTAGTTTATATGTGTAAATACTTTTCTCAGCCACTGTATTTACTCTTCATACATATTTGTAATTGTTGTTAGTGTACTAGCAATCAGTATGCATGTTTATTCATTATTGCTTTTACTATTTTGTTTTTGTATGAATTTATGTAAGTGTGCAAGTACATACATCAATACATACATATATGTGTGTATATGTAAGTGTGTATATACTTTTTTTTATAACTCACACAAAATGTAAACATAAAATAACGACGTTGGAGAATGACTGCAGAAAAAGCTCAACAGCAAAAAAAAAAAATAATACAAAATAAATAAAAATTGTACACAGAAACCAACACCAACAATAATACAAATAACAAAATGACAAACAGTAAAATAAATTGGATAAAATACTATATGCCAGCCATTGCTGAGAGCCTGTTCGAAATTTTAAGAAAGATCCGTTTTTATCTTAAATTTTTTCTACAACAACTAAATCGGAAATAAAAGAAATTTTCTCTGTTTGGCTGTTTGTTTGTTTAACTGAGAAATAAAAAAAAGCTTTTTGGATAAAAATTAAATTTAACATAAATAATATACATATTTAGTAAAAGATAAAGTTAAAGGAAAGAAACCTTTAAATTCACTTCAAAACTAAGTTTTATATTTGAATTTTGTAAAATAAAAATACATGCATTATGGGAAAGTAATTTTCAAAAATTTTCGTTTATTATTTAAAATTTTCTATTAACAATAATAATTGTTCGGTTTTTTGGGTGTTTTTTTTAATATGGTGGGCGGGGGGTGGACATGTGTTGATTTTGCTTAAAGTCTTTTTTTATAATTTGTTTTATTGCATTAATTCAAATCCCTTCAATTAGCTTAATTGTGTATACATATTTATTTCGTTAAAATTTATGGCAATATTTGTATTCAATTTAATAGTATACCATGAGTGGGTATAATAAACTATATAATATCTTTATCTCTTTTTAATAATAGGGTGGTAAACAATCTCAAAAACATTTTAACTACAAAATTATAAAAAGTAAACTTAAACTGCAGCAACTTTGAAAGAACTTCTGAACCAGAACTGAAATGAACTAGAACTAAACTAGAACTAAACTAGAACTAAACTAGAACTAAACTAGAACTGAACTAGAACTGAACTAGAACTGAACTAGAACTGAACTAGAACTGAACTAGAACTGAACTAGAACTGAACTAGAACTGAACTAGAACTGAACTAGAACTGAACTAGAACTGAACTAGAACTGAACTAGAACTGAACTAGAACTGAACTAGAACTGAACTAGAACTGAACTAGAACTGAACTAGAACTGAACTAGAACTGAACTAGAACTGAACTAGAACTGAACTAGAACTGAACTAGAACTGAACTAGAACTGAACTAGAACTGAACTAGAACTGAACTAGAACTGAACTAGAACTGAACTAGAACTGAACTAGAACTGAACTAGAACTGAACTAGAACTGAACTAGAACTGAACTAGAACTAGAACTGAACTAGAACTGAACTAGAACTGAACTAGAACTGAACTAGAACTAGAACTGAACTAGAACTGAACTAGAACTGAACTAGAACTGAACTAGAACTGAACTAGAACTGAACTGGAACTGAAGTATTACTGAACTATAACTGACCTTGAACTGAACTAGAACTGATTTTAGGAAAATGCGGTGCTCCCTATTAAGTTTTTGCATTTTCCAAACACAATTTTTTGGTCATTATTTCAAACAACGCTACTGAATGTATTATCCGGCCAACTTTATAGTTTTGTAGATCTGTATATGTATTTCCGTAGAATCTTGTAATGGTCTAATATTAATTTGGTCCTCCAATTTCTACGTCATTCCAAGAGAATATAATGGATTAAATTTCAGAATGAATTAGTGCAAATAGATGCGCTTCACCAAAGTCGCCTGAAGAGAGTCGCACGAATAGAGTAAATTTCAACTCTTGGGTTTTTCAAATTTGTGAAATACCTATTCTGAACTTTTGGATCTTTTTATGTAGAATTAACTTCCAGAGTAGAGGTCGTGTAAGTTCGTACATGTATAAAATAATAGTAGTATGAGATCCTAATCCATTCGTTAAAAGTCTGTTATGCATGTTTGGGTATCAATTTCAATCTTTGCAGTACCGCTCATTTTAGTCGTTTTATATCTGCCAATGTTTTCTTCCTATTTTCCCCAATTCAGTCCTTTTTTATATAGACCCCATCATAGCAAAAACAACAATAACAGCATGAAAAACCCCATAAAAATTTGCAATCATGCGCATTTCATATTAACATTTTTGCCACATTCCTATTTTTTTACAATTTCCCAGTAATTTTTCGTTGTTGTTGGCAATTTTTGCAGGAATACAATTTTGTTAATTGAAATTAAAAGGAAATGTTTAACAAACACAATAATGATCATAATTTACAATGTTTGTCAAATTACTCATTAAGTTGTATTGTCTGTTTTTTTTTTTTTTTTGGCCAACAAACAATTTATGGTTAATTGAGTACATATTTTTATGAGCTGATGATGAGTGGTTACTTTAAAATTTAAATCTGAATATTTTGAAATGTTTGTTTCGGTTTTCGAGAGGGCAGGGGGAGTTGCAATGCTTTAAATTTTCATAAAGTGGTTATATGATTACAATAAGCTTTTTTGAAGTGTTTTATAGTTGAAGTTCCGTTCTAGTGTAGTTCAAGTTTTTTTCTAGTTCATTTCTAGTTCACTTCTAGTTTAGTCATTGTTCAGTTCTAGTTCAGTTCCAGTTCAGTACTAATTCAGTTCTAGTTCAGTTCTAGTTTAGTTCTAGTTTAGTTTTAGTTTAGTTCTAGTTTAGTTTTAGTTCAGTTCTAGTTCAGTTCTAGTTCAGTTCTAGTTCAGTTCTAGTTCAGTTCTAGTTCAGTTCTAGTTCAGTTCTAGTTCTAGTTCAGTTCTAGTTCAGTTCTAGTTCTAGTTCAGTTCTAGTTCAGTTCTAGTTCAGTTCTAGTTCAGTTCTAGTTCAGTTCTAGTTCAGTTCCAGTTCAGTGCTAGTTCAGTTCTAGTTCTGTTCTAGTTCTGTTCTAGTTCAGTTCAGTTCAGTTCTAGTTCAGTTCTAGTTCAGTTCTAGTTCAGTTCTAGTTCAGTTCTAGTTCAGTTCTAGTGCAGTTCTAGTTCAGTTCTAGTTCAGTTCTAGTTCAGTTCTAGTTCAGTTCTAGTTCAGTTCTAGTTCAGTTCTAGTTCAGTTCTAGTTCAGTTCTAGTTCAGTTCTAGTTCAGTTCTACTTCAGTTCTAGTTCAGTTCTAGTTCAGTTCTAGTTCAGTTCTAGTTCAGTTCTAGTTCAGTTCTAGTTCAGTTCTAGTTCAGTTCTAGTTCAGTTCTAGTTCAGTTCTAGTTCAGTTCTAGTTCAGTTCTAGTTCAGTTCTAGTTCAGTTCTAGTTCAGTTCCAGTTCAGTTCTAGTTCAGTTCTAGTTCAGTTCTAGTTCAGTTCTAGTTCAGCTCTAGTTCAGCTCTAGTTCAGTTCTAGTTCATTTCTAGTTCAGTTTTAGTTCAGTTTTAGTTCATTTCTAGTTCATTTCAGTTCTAGTTCTAGTTCAGTTCTAGTTCAGTTCTAGTTCAGTTCTAGTTCAGTTCTAGTTCAGTCCTAGTTCAGTTCTAGTTCAGTTTTAGTTCAGTTCTAGTTCAAATCTATTTCAGTCTAGTCCAGATCTAGTTCAGTTCTAGTTCAGCTCTAGTTCAGTTCTAGTTCAGCTCTAGTTTAGTTCTAGTTCAGTTCTCGTTCAGTTCTAGTTCAGTTCTAGTTCAGCTCTAGTTCAGTTCTAGTTCTAGTTCAGTTCTAGTTTAGTTCTAGTTCAGTTCTAGTTCAGTTCCAGTTCAGTTATAGTTCAGTTCTAGTTTAGTTCAGGTCTAGTTTAGTTCAGTTCTAGTTCAGCTCTAGTTCAGTTTTAGTTCAGTTCTAGTTCAGTTCTGGTTCAGTTCTGGTTCAGTTCTAGTTCAGTTCTAGTTCAGTTCTAGTTCAGTTCTAGGTCAGTTCTAGTTCAGTTCTAGTTCAGTTTTAGTTCAGTTCTAGTTCAGTTCTGGTTCAGTTCTGGTTCAGTTCTAGTTCAGTTCTAGTTCAGTTCTAGTTCAGTTCTAGGTCAGTTCTAGTTCAGTTCTAGTTCAGTTCTAGTTCAGTTCTAGTTCAGTTCTAGTTCAGTTCTAGTTCAGTTCTAGTTCAGTTCTAGTTCAGTTCTAGTTCAGTTCTAGTTCAGTTCTAGTTCAGTTCTACTTCAGTTCTAGTTCAATTCTATTTCAGTTCTAGTTCAGTTCTAGTTCAGTTCTAGTTCAGTTCTAGTTCAATTCTAGTTCAGTTCTAGTTCAGTTCTAGTTCAGTTCTAGTTCAGTTCTAGTTTAGTTCTAGTTCAGTTCTAGTTCAGTTCTAGTTCAGTTCTAGTTCAGTTCTAGTTCAGTTCTAGTTCAGTTCTAGTTCAGTTCTAGTTCAGTTCTAGTTCAGTTCTAGTTCAGTTCTAGTTCAGTTCTAGTTCAGTTCTAGTTCAGTTCTACTTCAGTTCTAGTTCAATTCTATTTCAGTTCTAGTTCAGTTCTAGTTCAGTTCTAGTTCAATTCTAGTTCAGTTCTAGTTCAGTTCTAGTTCAGTTCTAGTTCAGTTCTAGTTCAGTTCTAGTTTAGTTCTAGTTCAGTTCTAGTTCAGTTCTAGTTCAGTTCTAGTTCAGTTCTAGTTCAGTTCTAGTTCAGTTCTAGTTCAGTTCTAGTTCAGTTCTAGTTCAGTTCTAGTTCAGTTTTAGTTCAGTTCTAGTTTAGTTCAGGTCTAGTTTAGTTCAGTTCTAGTTCAGCTCTAGTTCAGTTTTAGTTCAGTTCTAGTTCAGTTCTGGTTCAGTTCTGGTTCAGTTCTAGTTCAGTTCTAGTTCAGTTCTAGTTCAGTTCTAGGTCAGTTCTAGTTCAGTTCTAGTTCAGTTTTAGTTCAGTTCTAGTTCAGTTCTGGTTCAGTTCTGGTTCAGTTCTAGTTCAGTTCTAGTTCAGTTCTAGTTCAGTTCTAGGTCAGTTCTAGTCAGTGATGCCAGGAGATTTTTTTCAGAAATCCCTACGCTTATGAGAAAAAATCCCTTTTTTCCCTACACCCACTTTTTATTTTCCCTACATTTTTCCCTACACTACATTTTTCCAAGTTTATCTTAAAAAAATACAAAAATAACATAAAAAACTTAAATATTAGCTCCGTTTTATAATATACATATAAATATATGTATTTTTTTTTTAATTTTTAGGAATGAAATTTTTAGAATTTAAATTTTTTTTCTTTTAATTTTACATAATACAAATCTTCCAAGCCTGACTCTTCAGTTAAGATTAAAAAAACAAGACAATTGATAGATTTATGGCAGTATCACGATTCGATGTTAAAAATTTATTTTATGTTTTTTAAGGTTTACTTTCGCGTTTACTTTTGCGTTTTCTTTTTGCGGTTTACTTTTATAAATTTTCAGAACATTAAATCTATATGAAATATTTTAGTATGTCGCATGTTTTGTAGACCTCAGTTCAAGAAACCCGAATTTTGGATTATGCCAGTCTTGTAGCGATATGTAGGTACATATATTGTAGAAATTACAAGCGGAATTTTTACTAACGATACACTTAAAACTGATTTCATTTTTAATTTTAAAGTTTAATACATGAAAGGGTATATTTTTAGTTGTTAAAAACTATGAAATTGAAAAATCCCTACAATTTGACAATAGTAAGAAATCTTTCCCTTTTTCCCTACACGTGAAATTTTTGAAAAAAATCCCTACAAAAAGGGAAAAATCCCTACACTTGGCATCACTGGTTCTAGTTCAGTTCTAGTTCAGTTCTAGTTCAGTTCTAGTTCAGTTCTAGTTCAGTTCTAGTTCAGTTCTAGTTCAGTTCTAGTTCAGTTCTAGTTCAGTTCTAGTTCAGTTCTAGTTCAGTTCTAGTTCAGTTCTAGTTCAGTTCTAGTTCAGTTCTAGTTCAGTTCTAGTTCAGTCCTTGTTTAGTTCTACTTCACTTCAGGTTCACTTCTAGTTCAGTTCTAGTTTAGTTTTAGTTTAACTCTAGTTAAGTTAGTTATACAGGTCTACATTATTTATCTGCCTTTAAAATATCTACCCCAAATTATTACGCTTTCAAGTGTTTTCTGGAAAATTGAATATATTGCTTAAATTTTACACTAAATTAAAGCGCAACATTCATATATGAACTCAAAACCATAGAGCTGATGAGTAAACTAAAATAAATAAAAACCTTTAGAAATCGTTGATATATAAACAACCAAACGACAAACCTTCCGCCCCTTACACCGAAGAAGAGTATGAGACCAATGAGCTACAATGGAAAAGCAGAAACCTCAAATGAACTGACTAAACTCAATACACATTCAAACTTTAACAGAAATTAACAACAATTCTTTACGGGATTTCAATAAAAGTCCCATTAACCCCATCTTCCGCTACGAATTGCTCTCTGCCAACATATAATCTCTCTTATTTCTTTACGAAATAAAAGTTGTTGAGCGAAGATGAGTGCTTTTCAATATTTTTTTTTTCTGAGTAAAATAAAAAACCATTTGTTGTTGGTCTGTTTTCTTTTGTACTTCTTCACCAGCTATTGAAGAACTATATACGTAAAAACGTCGTCGCTGGTTACTAAAATTACTGTGCGCCTGGTAAATTTTGCGATAGACGCGCAACGCTTTCGACATTACGTCTTTTGTTGTGAACGAACAACAACAGCGACGACAGTTGAACTTTTTTTGTAGCCCAAGAAGTAGCAAAACGAGCTGCTGTTGTTGTTGTTACTAAACCACAAACAATCTTCGTTCCTAGCTGAACAACCAACCATTATTATTTGTGTAGTCACAACGCAACGGTTTCCCAAAGCTTACTGAAGTGCATAGACAAATAATATAAAACAAGCATTTTATTTTGCAAAGCGTTCAAAACGGCGTTGCTGCTTTGTATTTGTAGCCGTTTTCTATAACGGCGTTGTCGTCGTAGTGTTAGTGCCGCTGTACCCGAACGCTAGCTATTTTCATTAAATTGTTATGCCGGTTGCTAATGGCCGGTTAGACGCCGGTTGTCTTGCTTTTTATTCACTCTTTTTTTTTTTGCGAGTCTAAATATTTTCATAAAATATATTTTTTTGTTTAAAAAAGCGCATGACGCCTTTTTAAAAAATAGAGAGAAAACTGTTAAAAATTTAGCCAACACTCTCAGCATGTTGCCGTACATAATTTTTAGTTGTTTTTGTTGATTCTTGCTCGTTTTTTTAGAGAGTTTTTTTATTAAAATTTTTGTGTTATTTTTTGCGAAAAAACGAAGTGTGTAAAACACGAGTTTATGGCACTTTACTTTTAAAGAGTAGGGTTGCCATATTGTTTTGGTTGGAGTGTATTTCATTACACATATTTGAGAGAAAATTTCTTAGTTTGCGACCCCTCTGTGAATCCAAAATCTCTTATATCAATTCCATTCCTCCAATTCCGGTCAAATACCGACTTACAAAAGTGAAAGTTGTAAAGTGATTACAACTCCGCTTTCTCAGTTACAATACAGTGATAACTACTTCTCCCTAGATCACCAGTAATGTATAAAATAAGCAATTACCTGCTAATTTTGAAAAAAATATTAAGTATTTTGAAACTTTGGCAGCCCTATCCGAACTAATACATTGATCTACTCACTATTTATTTGATTAAAACTGATATACTCGAGCAGTGCGCTCTTTACTCTCCCACTCCTAAACTAAAGTTCTCCAATTTAATAAAACCTATAGAATACCAATAACAATTTTTCGTTTCTTTATTTATAAACATAAAAATGCAAGCACAATCAAAACAGAGCACGAAATTATAAAGAAATATTTTATAAAGTAAATAAAACAGAACACACTGAGAGAAATACACGAAGAAGAGGTAGAGAGGGAAACAAATTGAAGGTTTTCAATCGCTGATGAGTAGTTAGAGGTACAAGTGAGTCCACAATTTAACACGTAAAGCGCATAATCCAGCAGAAATATCGTCATAATAATAAAAACAAGACCCCAGCGACCAACCAACCAACCAAGCATTCAACCAAAAGCATTAAGCAGCCTAACACGCTCGTTGGTCTCTACTATAGTAAAGCTACATTAAGAGCAACACCAGCCAAGCAGCTAGTCAGTGAGCCAGCCATCCATCCATTCATCCACACTAAGAAGAGTGTGACTGACTGGTGGTTGGTTTGCTGCTGCTGCTGAACGAATGGCTTGTATGACATATCGACTCTTAACTATTTGTCATGCTGCTGCTGCTGTTGCTTGCTGGTGTAAGTAAGTAACCACCATGTAAGAAGCCAGTCAGCAACACCGTTTAACAACGAGCAATTTACGTGCGACCATCATTAAACATCACGTTTAAATTCGCGTCTGAACACGAGCAAGCATTTTACCAGGCATACAGAAATTTTCACCAGCACGGACTTTAGTTTAAAAATCATATTTTTTACTGTGTTTTATATAAAAAACAAGTTGTTATTGCTGCTTCTTTTTTCATATATTACTCTCTGAGAGCTTTTATGTGGAGCACAATTTTAATGGTCTTCTTCACCGAATTCTCCATTTGTGGGGGGTTTGATTTTTTGTTTTTTTTTTTGTTTCTGCTATCTTTTATTTATACTGCTTATTTTGCTCTGTTTAATGTCTAGTCAATTTAATAACTTGTATCGGCACAGTGGGGTGGTTTTGGGAAAAAAATTTTAGAGAAGATCACCAATTTCCATTAATATTGTATACATTTTCTAATTTTAAAGACAGTCGCGATTACCGATTTTAAGCTCCTCCGATATAACAATTAATCTTTGGCTTTAAAAAGCGAAATGTATTCTGTCTGCCTCTCTGAACTCAAAGGGATGATGTTGTTGCATTACAACGATATCCGTCTATAGATTTAAAAGAGAGAAATATGATCTTAAAAAATATGAAGAGTGTTCAGGACCGTATTGTCTATGTGGGATCAGATGTGCGGACGTACCAAACCAAAACTTGATGCTCCGTTTAACCTAGTGTTCACTGCAAGCGAACTGTCAAGTAGAGTAGAATAGACTCCGTTTTGACCAGATTGGGACAAAATTGGAGTGAGATTGGCTAAAGAATCAAGATAGTTAGTTAGTTAGTTAGTTAGTTAGTGTTAGTTAGTTAGTTGTTAGTTAGTTAGTTAGTTAGTTAGTTAGTTAGTTAGTTAGTTAGTTAGTTAGTTAGTTAGTTAGTTAGTTAGTTAGTTAGTTCGTTGTTCGTTAGTTTAGTTAGTTAGTTAGTTAGTTAGTTAGTTAGTTAGTTCGTTAGTTCGTTCGTTAGTTGTTCGTTAGTTAGTTAGTTAGTTCGTTAGTCGTTAGTTTTCGTTAGTTAGTTAGTTCGTTTTCGTTTAGTTAGTTCGTTAGTTCGTTCGTTCGTTCGTTCGTTCTTTCGTTTCGTTCGTTCGTTTTCGTTCGTTCGTTCGTCGTTCGTTCGTTCGTTCGTTCGTTCGTTTCTTCGTTCGTTCGTTCGTTCGTTCGTTCGTTCGTTTCGTTTCGTTCGTTCGTTCGTTTCGTTCGTTCGTTCGTTTTCGTTCGTTCGTTCGTTCGTAGTTCGTTCGTTCGTTCGTTCGTTTAGTTCGTTAGTTCGTTCGTTCGTTCGTTTCGTTCGTTCGTTCGTTCGTTCGTTCGTTCGTTGTTCGTTTCGTTCGTTTTGTTCGTTTCGTTCGTTCGTTCGTTCGTTCGTTCGTTCGTTCGTTCGTTCGTTCGTTCTTCGTTCGTTCGTTTCGTTCGTTCGTTGTTCGTTCGTTCGTTTTCGTTCGTTCGTTCGTTCGTTCGTTCGTTCGTTCGTTAGTTCGTTCTTTGTTCGTTCGTTTCGTTAGTTCGTTCGTTCGTTCGTTGTTCGTTTCGTTCGTTCGTTGTCTTTCGTTCGTTCGTTCGTTCGTTCGTTCGTTCGTTCGTTCGTTCGTTCGTTCGTTCGTTCGTTCGTTCGTTCGTTCGTTCTTTCGTTCGTTTTCGTTCGTTCGTTAGTTCTTCGTTCGTTCGTTCGTTCGTTCGTTCGTTCGTTTCGTTCGTTTCGTTCGTTTTGTTCGTTCGTTCGTTCGTTCGTTCGTTCGTTCGTTCGTTCGTTCGTTCGTTCGTTTTCGTTCGTTCGTTCGTTCGTTCGTTCGTTCGTTCGTTCGTTCGTCGTTCGTTCGTTCGTTCGTTCGTTCGTTCGTTCGTTCGTTCGTTTCGTTCGTTCGTTCGTTCGTTCGTTCGTTCGTTCGTTCGTTCGTTCGTTCGTTTCTTTCGTTCGTTCGTTCGTTCGTTCGTTCGTTCGTTCGTTCGTTCGTTCGTTCGTTCGTTCGTTCGTTCGTTTCGTTCGTTCGTTCGTTCGTTCGTTCGTTCGTTCGTTCGTTCGTTCGTTCGTTCGTTCGTTCGTTCGTTCGTTCGTTCGTTCGTTCGTTCGTTCGTTCGTTCGTTCGTTCGTTCGTTTTCGTTCTTGCCCGTTGGCCTTGCCCGCGCCCTTTCCCCTTCCCTTCCCCTTTTTCCCTCCTCGCTCTTTTTTTCCCCTCCCCTGTGCTCCTCTCCCTATAGCGGGTGTTCTGTTGTTGTCATTTAGTTTTTGTTGCTATACGGCATATATTGATGACGTTTGTTCGTATAAATGTTTGTTGGTGTTAGCAACAGTGTTGGCAGCACTCATAGTTTGCAGTTATTGCTGTTGTTGTTGCTGTATTATTGTATTGATTGTTATATTTTATTACATCGTAATTGCGTTTGCAAGTGTTGTAAATTGATTTCACTTCTACTTCTTTTTCCTGCCACTTTTTACACCACACTTGTCTACGTATTGTTTTGAGTAAATTTTTAGTTGTTGCTTTTTTCTTTACCATCATCTTCATCATCATGTTGTCCTGTTTTTCTAAAAACACAAAATTAACTATTGTGCTGATGACATTTAGGGTGGTGATTCCATGGGAAATTGTTACAATTACAAAAAAAAAAAAAAAATGGTGTTAACAGTTTGTGTGAATGAACAGAATGAGTGAATGGTGAGTTTAGGAGAGGGGGTAGTTGCGTTTAATTATCTCAACATATGTGCGGACAATGGCATGAAAGCAATGATTTGGTTGTTGTTGTTGTTGCTTAAAAGCGTGTTATAATTAATTGGATTAATTTTAAGTGATTTAATGTTAATACACATTTATTAGATTAAAAACTGAAGTTTTTAACATTTATTTTATAGAAAAATTAAGAAAATATAGAAATTTTCTATAGAAAGTTTTGGCGTATAACACTTTTTCCATAGAAAATTTTGTGTATAACAATATTTTCTATAGAAAATCTTGTGTATAACACTATTTTCTATAGAAAATTTTGTCTATATCACTATATCCTGTAGAAAATTTAATGTATAACACAATTCTCTATAGAATATTTTCTGTATAACACTATTTTCTATACAAAAATTTGTGTATAACTATATTTTTATAGAAAAATTTGTGTATAACACAATTTTCTATAGAATATATTGTGTATAACACTACTTTCTATAGACAATTTTGTGTATAACACTACTTTCTATAGACAATTTTGTGTATAACACTATTTCCTATAGAAAATTTTGTATATAACACTATTTTCTATAGAAAATTTTGTGTATAACACTATTTTCTATACAAACATTTGTGTAAAACAATATTTTCTATAAAGAAGAAAATTTTATGTATAACACTTTTTTCTATGAAAAATTTTATGTATAACGCTTTTTTTCCATTGAAAATTATGTGTAAAACAATATTTTCTATAGAAAATTTTGTGTATAACACTATTTTCTATAGAAAATTTTGTGTATAACAATATTTTCTATAGAATATTTTGTGTATAACAATATTTTCTATAGAAAATTTTGTGTATAACACTATTTTGTACAGAAAATTTTGTGTTTAACACTTCTTTCCATTGAAAGTTTTGTGCATAACAATGTTTTCTATAGAAAATTTTGTGTATAACACATATTTTCTATAGAAAATTTTTAGTATAACACATATTTTCTATAAAAAAGTTTATGTATAACACTATTTTCTATAGAAAATTTTGGGTGTAACACTATTTTCTTCAAAATGTATACAAAAACTATGTATTTTCTATAAAGAAGTTTATGTATAAGACTATTTTCTATAGAAAATTATACCTTTTTTACATTCTTTACATTATTGACATTATGTAAACAATTGTAAATTTTAATTATTTTTGTATTTTTATCTTAATTTTAGCATTTGAAGTACTTTTTTTTTAATTTTTTACATTCTTTACATTGTTGGCATGATGTAAACAATTGTAATTTATCGCAATTTTCCCATTTTAAACATAGTTTTATGCTATAAAGTACTTTTTATGAAATTTTTACATTGTTTACATATTTGACATGAAGTAAACAATTGTAATTTTTCGAAATTTTTGCATTTTTAACATAGTTTTCTATTTTAAATTACTTTTTATGAAGTTTTTACATTTGTGACATGATGTAAACAATTGTAAATTTTACCGATTTTTGTAACTTTTACTTATTTTTATGTTTTAAAGTACTTTTTACAATTTTTTTACAAATTTTTTACACTTTTTACATTTTTGACATAATGTAAACAACTGTAATTTTTCGCAATTTTAGCATTTTTAACATATTTTTATGTTTTAAAGTACTTTTTACAAAGTTTTTACATTGTTTACATATTTGACATGATGTAAAAAATTGTAATTTTATGCGATTTTCGCATTTTTAACATAGTTTTATGTTTTAAAGTACTTTTTACAAAGTTTTTACATTGTTTACATATTTGACATGATGTAAAAAATTTTAATTTTATGCGATTTTCGCATTTTTAACATAGTTTTATGTTTTTAAGTACTTTTTGTGAAGTAATTACATTGTTTACTTTTTTGACATGATGTAAAAAATTGTAATTTTGCGCAATTTTTGATTTTTTAACATAGTTTTGTGTTTTAAAGTACTTTTTATGAAGTTTTACATTGTTTACATGTTTGACATTGTGTAAAAAATTTAATTTTGTAGGTTTTTAAAGAAATTTATTTAAAAATTTGTAAAAAAGTAGTTTTTTAAACAAATTTGTCCATTTTCTTCAAGAAACTTAAGGTTCCTTTGTGAAGTTTTTTATATAATAGAAAAAAAGGGAAATTTTAATGTATTTTTGCAAACTAATCATTCAACTGAATTCGTTACTTCTAAAATATTTTAATTGCCGAGATTCCCCTTCGTTCAATTTAAATAATTAAATTTTTACGTTATTTTTAGCACTTGAAATGAAAATAAACGTGAAAAAAGAAACTTATTGTGACAATTACTTTTTTTTGCTGTTGTTGTTTTGATTTGTATTGTATTTATTGTTGTTTCTTCTTCATCAGCAGCAGCAGCATTGAGTTACCATGTCAGGCCACCAGGTATACTTTTTCTTGAAACGCAACTTGTTTTTATTTTTTTGTTATTATTTTCTCTATATTTAGTTTTTGTTGTTGTTTTTTTATTTTTTTTTATTTTACCTACAAATAGCAATGGTAACAGCAGCCATATATATTGGACTGCAAACACCAACTGCAAAATATTGTCTCCCAGTAAAAATAAAACAAAATCAAATTCAAAACAACAACATACTCTATCTACACAACACACTCTATTATTTCTAATACACATTCGCCTTTTGTGTTGAGGATTTTTATTTTGTTTTGTTTTATAAATTTTTGTTGTTATTTTTTGTTTTTCTAGTATTTCTAATTTTTCTAAACATATAAAACGTGAAGAAAAAAAATTTTATATAAACAGCAACAACAATGACAGCTAAATATTAATGACACAAACAAAACACAACAAATAGCAAGTAAACAACAAAAATGGAGGAGCGCATAAAACTGCAAAAGAAAAAGTATTCGCAGATACTTTTAAAAAGAAGTGAAACATAATGAGAAAACAAGAAACAAAACAAAAATAAACAAATTTATTCATTTTTGCTGAAACGAAGCGCTTCTTCGTGCACCTTTTTCTGCTATTCGTAGAAATGTTATTGTTTTATTTTTCAGTTATTTTACGAAGTAGTGGTTGTTGTTTTTTATGTTTTTTTTTGTTTCGTTTGCATGGCTCGCTCTCTAACCCACATTGCACAAATAGTTGAGCAATTGGTTTTACTGTCTATTAACTGCTGAACTCCTGGTTTAATACGTTGTTTAGGTTTGTTCGTACGTGTTACGACAAGCACAGCAGCTAGCAGCAGCTACGTATGTATGTCCCCAAAATGAAGTGAACGAACCTCATGAATAGAACGGTACGGTACGTACGAGAACATTCATACGTCAAACATACCCCAAGTTACGAGTTTTTTATTTCTGTTCCTTTTCAGAAAACCTTGAGTAAGTAACACTTCAAAAAATTGCTTTGCTTGAAAAAGATTATAAACTAGACTATAGACTAGAATATAGACTATACTACACACAGAAAAAGGATCAATTGGAAATCGGTTCTTATTACAAATATTTAGAGATTTGAACTAAAATTCCATCGTTGTTATTAAAAAAACATAAAACCAAGCGATTTTCTATATTCAGAACTGTAAAACCATTATTGTAATCAAATTACGGTTTTAATAATTTTCAAATTAGTTAATTTAACCGACTTGTGTCTTTTATAAATTGTTTTCATTAATTCAGTAGATACACCCGAATTTAATTTATCATTTGAATGCAACAACTTCAAATATTAGTAGTTGTAATTGAAAAATATATTAGGGCTAACAAATTGGAGTCAGATTGTTAGCTTTCAATCACTACAACCAATTATATATTAGAAATACTTAAAAGCTGAAAAAACAATACGATTTTCCCAACCGAAAATTTGGTACATTTATTTTTTGTTGACGTTTCAAGAATAATTATTAAAGAAAATATAAAAAATATTGTAAATGTTTTAAAAAGATAAATATAATAGATGTTATTGTGCATAAATATGTAAGTGATGCGGCTTAATATTAAGATGAATAAAAATATAAAAAGGTAATGTTCATCATTTTTCAATTTTGTATATGATTTGACGAGTTTTTAACACTTTTGCAGCAATGGAAGTAAGAAATGCTGTCTACAAGCCATCCATCTAATGCGGAATATTTTGACGAGCTGTGATCAAAATCTTATGTAACACCAAACCAAAAATAGGATATGTAAGGTACTCTGAAGCAGTTTCGAGATGTATATATTTTATTTATAAACATTTACATGCATACATATATTTCTTTTATAAAATTTTATTGTGCATAAATACAATCCACAAATATGTGGGTAATAAATAATATTTCAATTAGTATTGCTGTTAGTTTTAATTCTTACAACCGAATTGTATATTTAAACGGTTCCGTGTTCTATATATTCAATAGGGATGCCAAACGGGACTGGCTTTTACAAATCCCGGGATTCGGGATTTTGAAAATTGCATTTTGGGATTTTTCGGGATCCCGGGATTTTTCGGGATTTCGGGATTTTACGGGATTTCGGGATTACATGAATTTATTTATTTTATATATGAAAATCTTTAAATCATCATATTTGTAAAGAAAATTGTTTAATTTTGTGGAAATTTAGAAGACAGAAGATATATTTAAATTAAAACAATCCAATTAATTCCAATTTTTAAATAAAAACTTTCAGAATTGCATAATTTCTGAAACTTTTTAAATACATACTTACTTCCTAAATAAATATCAAGTTCCGAAATTAGACATAAGCACTTTTTAAAACCTCATACTGTTCCATGTGAACTAATAATTATAACAGATACCAATTCAATTATCCGTACATCAATTTAGAACCTATTCTTTGAAAAATATTTGGAACTTTACACAAAATACATGTTAGTTTTGGAACATGTTATTATATTCGTAGTATTAATTTAAAATTTTATGTGCATTCAGAACAAGGTAATTTACCTTTACCGGTATCACTCAGATTTGTAGAAAGTTAGAAATGTAAAATCCTCTAGTATTGAAAAATAAAGTTTGTATTCGACTGTGCCGAAATTAAATACCCACCATCAAAATATTGTAATGTATTGATATTAATATCAGCATCAATGTGATTTTCAGAGGAGGTCCAATTAGGTTTTCTTGTGTCAATTTTGGTCCAAATTTGCATCACAAATGGAATGAGTCTTCTAACTCGTGTTTTTAGCTTACAGACACAGAATGTGTATACTTTTTGGGTCGGTCTACGACCAACATTTCGATGTGTTAACAAGTAAGAAGTTATAGTTGGGCGAAGCCTACCATATAATACCCTACACCAGTTATAAAATAAAATGTGATTTATTGTTCATAATAAAGCATCTAAGTTGAATTGTACCTTGCCTCAGATATACATACGTTAGCTATTTTTTGTTGAATAAAATTGTGTACATTTAAGTCATATTTCGAAGGGGGCTTTGTATAGGAGCTAGGGTCAAATGAGGCCGTATCATCAAAAAATACATCAGGGTCATGAAGGCTAGTATAGAACTTGGCTTTGCAGCTTTTTGTCGAGATACGAGTATATTAAACATAATTATGAACTTAAAAGCCCTATTCGGCGGGTTCAGTTGTATGGGGGCTAGGTCAAGTATTGGACCGATGTTACACATTTTCAATAGGATCCGTCTCTAGTACAATAGAAGATCATGCAAAATTTTATAGAATTATCTTCAAAATTGCTGTAGTTTGATTACAAGGTTTACACGGACGGACGGACAGACGGACGGACATAGCTTAATCGACTCAGAAAATGATTCTGAGCCGATTGGTATACTTTAAGGTGGGTATAGGGCCAATATTATTGTGCATAACAAAAATCAGCACAAACCCAATATACCCTCCCCACTAAAATGGTGTAGGGTATAAAAACGAAGTGAATAAATAAATTTATATGTGCTATGTGTATGGAATCATACCACTTTAAAAAATAAAAGGTTTAAATATGTATAAAATTAGCTCTGCGGAATTTAGTTTTGCATGAGTCGAAAATAAAATAAGATCGTAATTTTCAAGTTAATAAAAATTATGGCTCAAAAAAAGAAAATAAAAACAGTTTTTGAAACAAATCCCGGGATTTATTTTGAAAAATCCCGGGTTTCGGGATATTCTAATCCCGAAAAAATCCCGGGATTTATTTTCCAAATCCCGGGATTCGGGATTTGCCAATCCCGAAAAATCCCGGGATTTTCGGGATCGGGATTTCGGGATTGGCATCCCTAATATTCAATAATGCCAATCGAATTTTTCGGTCATCAGAATTGAATTAAGTGATAGTTGTTAGAACCGACTAAATTCGATTGAAAACAAATTCGGTTATCACAACGAATCTGTTTTCTCTGTGTATAGACTAGACTATAGACTAGACTATGGACTAGACTATAGACTAGACTATAGACTAGACTATGGACTAGACTATAGACTAGACTAGACTAGACTATAGACTAGACTATAGACTAGACTATAGACTAGACTATAGACTAGACTATAGACTAGACTATAGACTAGACTATAGACTAGACTATAGACTAGACTATAGACTAGACTATAGACTAGACTATAGACTAGACTATAGACTAGACTATAGACTAGACTATAGACTAGACTATAGACTAGACTATAGACTAGACTATAGACTAGACTATAGACTAGACTATAGACTAGACTATAGACTAGACTATAGACTAGACTATAGACTAGACTAGACTATAGACTAGACTAGACTATAGACTAGACTAGACTAGACTATAGACTAGACTATAGACTAGACTATAGACTAGACTATAGACTAGACTATAGACTAGACTATAGACTAGACTATAGACTAGACTATAGACTAGACTATAGACTAGACTATAGACTAGACTATAGACTAGACTATAGACTAGACTATAGACTAGACTATAGACTAGACTATAGACTAGACTATAGACTAGACTATAGACTAGACTATAGACTAGACTATAGACTAGACTATAGACTAGACTATAGACTAGACTATGAGACTATAGACTAGACTATAGACTAGACTATAGACTAGACTATAGACTAGACTATAGACTAGACTATAGACTAGACTATAGACTAGACTATAGACTAGACTATAGACTAGACTATAGACTAGACTATAGACTAGACTATAGACTAGACTATGACTAGACTATAGACTAGACTATAGACTAGACTATAGACTAGACTATAGACTAGACTATAGACTAGACTATAGACTAGACTATAGACTAGACTATAGACTAGACTATAGACTAGACTATAGACTAGACTATAGACTAGACTATAGACTAGACTAGACTAGACTAGACTAATAGACTAGACTATAGACTAGACTAGACTAGACTATAGACTAGACTATAGACTAGACTATAGACTAGACTATAGACTAGACTATAGACTAGACTATAGACTAGACTAGACTAGACTATAGACTAGACTATAGACTAGACTAGACTAGACTATAGACTAGACTATAGACTAGACTATAGACTAGACTATAGACTAGACTATAGACTAGACTATAGACTAGACTATAGAACTAGACTATAGACTAGACTATAGACTAGACTATAGACAGCTAGACTATGACTATAGACTAGACTAATAGACTAGGACTATAGACTAGGACTATTAGACTAGGGACTATAGACTAGACTATAGACTAGACTATAGACTAGGACTATAGACTAGACTATAGACTAGACCTATAGACTAGACTATAGACTAGACTATAGGACTAGACTATAGACTAGACTATAGACTAGTACTATAGACTAGGACTAGATAGACTAGACTATAGACTAGACTATAGACTAGACAGACTATAGACTAGACTAGACTAGACTCGACTAGACTAGACTAGACTATAGACTAGGACTAGACTAGACTATAGACTAGGATAGACTAGATATGACTAGACTAGAATAGACTAGACTATAGACTAGGACTATAGACTAGACTATAGACTAGACTATCGACTAGGACTAGACTAGACTAGACTATAGACCTAGGACTGATAGAGCTAGACCTATAGACTAGACGATTATTTGACTAGACTATATACTAGACTATAGACTAGACTATAGACTAGACTATAGACTAGACTATAGACTAGACTATAGACTAGACTATAGACTAGACTATAGACTAGACTATAGACTGACTATAGACTATAGACTAGACTATGGACTAGACTATAGACTAGACTATAGACTAGACTATAGACTAGACTATAGACTAGACTATAGACTAGACTATAGACTAGACTATAGACTAGACTATAGACTAGACTATAGACTAGACTATAGACTAGACTATAGACTAGACTATAGACTAGACTATAGACTAGACTATAGACTAGACTATAGACTAGACTATAGACTAGACTATAGACTAGACTATAGACTAGACTATAGACTAGACTATAGATTAGACTATAGACTAGACTATAGACTAGACTATAGACTAGACTATAGACTAGACTATAGACTAGACTATAGACTAGACTATAGACTAGACTATAGACTAGACTATAGACTAGACTATAGACTAGACTATAGACTAGACTATAGACTAGACTATAGACTAGACTATAGACTAGACTATAGACTAGACTATAGACTAGACTATAGACTAGACTATAGACTAGACTATAGACTAGACTATAGACTAGACTATAGACTAGACTATAGACTAGACTATAGTTTAGACTAGACTACTAGACTAGACTGTAGACTAGACTATAGACTAGACTATAGACTAGACTATAGACTAGACTATAGACTAGACTATAGACTAGACTATAGACTAGACTATAGACTAGACTATAGACTAGACTATAGACTAGATTATAGACTAGACTATAGACTGGACTATAGACTAGACTATAGACTGGACTATAGACTAGACTATAGACTAGACTATAGACTAGACTATAGACTAGACTATAGACTAGACCATAGACTAGACTATAGACTAGACTATAGACTAGACTATAGACTAGACTATAGACTAGACTATAGACTAGACTATAGACTAGACTAGACTAGACTATAGTCTGGACTATTCATATTCACTATTTTCTGTGCATATATTACTTCTATATAATCCACATACAAATTATTGGTCTCTTATAGTTTGGCTTACGGAAACAGGTTGTTAGACTACTTCTTAGTGCAACATTTTACTACATTATGCCCCCTTTTACTTTCAAATTGAAACCTTCATGTTACAATTTATTATTTATTCTTTTAGTTTACAACAATTACTGGCCACAATTGCAACTGTTCTTGCAACAATGTTGCACGTTTTTGTACTGTTATGATTGAAGCCTTATGTGAAAAACAAAATGGTTTGTATTTAAATAAACTTGTGTGTAATCGTGTTGCTCCGTGGTACAAGGTACATCTATTTCTCTTTTCGTTATTCTAATCAAGGGGCTATATACTATACTAGTCCTAAGGTGCACCAACGAACAGAAAAAGAGATGTCATCGAGGTTTTTTAGTATCTAAAACTTTGAAAGAGTTGGAACTCAGTGTCTATTGCGATACTGAGAGTTGGCGTTTATTTCTACCCATTAAACATGAAAGTCCGATTTTCCGAATTTCTTGCAGGAAATTCCAGATTGCTGAACTTAGCTTATCAAAAGGCTGGATAATCCCGATATTGTTTTCTCTAGTTACTGCAAGTTAGTTGAACTATTTCAACTAATTGTTTGCGATGACTTGACTATATCACTGATATTTTCCTTCCTTCGTAAATTGTCGTAGTTTACAGTTAAATCGAAATATTTGTAGTGTTATGGAGTTTTGAAGTCGTTAAATTTTCACTTATGTTGTATACGTTCGTTCGTGTGTTTAAATTTTTGTTTTTGTTGCACATGATGTTATTGTTGTTGTTAGAATAATGGTGTAAGTGTGTGTGGAATAACCAAGCGAACATTTAGATTGGTGGTAAAAAAGAGTAACAATTAAATTACGTAAAATATAGTATATTATAATTCTTTTGAGTGTGTGTGTTGGGTTATTAGGAGGTATGATAGAAAATTGGTTTCTTAACAGTGTTGTCAATCTTTACAATTTATCTTATATTTGACGTTTTTTCAGATCTGTCAATCTTTACAATTTATCTTATATTTGACGTTTTTTCAGACGCTAGAACATTTTTATTAAACAGTCATTAATCTAGTCTATATTCTAGTCTAGTATATAGTCTATGGTATAACCTATAGTATATACTATAGTCTAGCCTATCTATAGTGTAGTCTATTGTCTAGTCTATAGTCTAGTCTATAGTCTAGTCTATAGTCTAGTCTATAATCTAGTCTATAGTCTTGTCTATAGTCTAGTCTATTGTCTAGTCTATAGTCCAGTCTATAGTCCAGTCTATAGTCCAGTCTATAGTCTTGTCTATAGTCTTGTCTATAGTTTTGACTATAGTCTAGTCTAGAGTCTAGTCTAGAGTCTAGTCTAGAGTCTAGTCTAGAGTCTAGTCTAGAGTCTAGTCTAGAGTCTAGTCTAGGGTCTAGTCTAGTCTAGAGTCTAGTCTAGAGTCTAGTCTAGGGTCTAGTCTAGTCTAGAGTCTAGTCTAGTCTAGTCTAGAGTCTAGTCTAGAGTCTAGTCTATAGTCTAGTCTAGAGTCTAGTCTAGAGTCTAGTCTATAGTCTAGTCTAGAGTCTAGTCTAGAGTCTAGTCTAGAGTCTAGTCTATAGTCTAGTCTAGAGTCTAGTCTATAGTCTAGTCTAGAGTCTAGTCTATAGTCTAGTCTAGAGTCTAGTCTAGAGTCTAGTCTATAGTATAGTATATAATATAGTCTATAGTATAGTCTATAGTATAGTTTATAGTATAGTCTATAGTCTAGTATATAGTCTAGTCTATAGTATAGTCTATAGTCTAGTCTATAGTCTAGTCTATAGTCTAGTCTATAGTCTAGTTTATAGTATAGTCTATAGTCTAGTCTAGAGGCTAGTCTAGAGTCTGTTCTATAGTCTAGTTTATAATCTAGTCTATAATCTAGTTAGTCTAGTCTATAGTCTAGTCTATGGTCTAGTCTATAGTCTAGTCTATAGTCTAGTCTATAATCTAGTCTATAGCCTAGTCTATAGTAGTCTATAGCTAGTATAGCCTAGTCTATAGCCTAGTCTAGTCTAGTCTATAGTCTAGTCTATAGTCTAGTCTATAGTCTAGTCTATAGTCTAGTCTATAGTCTAGTCTATAGTCTAGTCTATAGTCTAGTCTATAGTCTAGTCTATAGTCTAGTCTATAGTCTAGTCTATAGTCTAGTCTATAGTCTAGTCTATAGTCTAGTCTATAGTCTAGTCTATAGTCTAGTCTATAGTCTAGTCTATAGTCTAGTCTATAGTCTAGTCTATAGTCTAGTCTATAGTCTAGTCTATAGTCTAGTCTATAGTCTAGTCTATAGTCTAGTCTATAGTCTAGTCTATAGTCTAGTCTATAGTCTAGTCTATAGTCTAGTCTATAGTCTAGTCTATAGTCTAGTCTATAGTCTAGTCTATAGTCTAGTCTATAGTCTAGTCTATAGTCTAGTCTATAGTCTAGTCTATAGTCTAGTCTATAGTCTAGTCTATAGTCTAGTCTATAGCCTAGTCTACAGTCTAGTCTATAGCCTAGTCTAAAGTCTAGTGTATAGCCTAGTCTATAGTCTAGTCTATAGTCTAGTCTACAGTCTAGTCTATAGCCTAGTCTAAAGTCTAGTGTATAGCCTAGTCTATAGTCTAGTCTATAGTCCAGTCTATAGTCTAGTCTATAGTCTAGTCTATAGTCTAGTCTATAGTTTAGTCTATTTTCTAAAAACAGTCAGTTTGGCATCACTGCTGCATGATGTTGCTCTTGTTGTTGTTATTGCCCCTTCCTTATACTCATGCACTCTTTTGCTACTAGGGAGTTTTTTTGTTGTAGGTATGTTGTTGTATATTTGCAGTTGTTGTTGTTTGTGTACAAAGTCAGAGTGGTATTAGAGTTGTATAATGAACTAAAAAGCAACCATATGAAACACAAGCGCGCCACTATACAGCCTGGTGGCATCATAGTCATACTACAAACAGACAAGAAGTCAGTCAGTCAAGCAGACAGACAACAAAAAAAAGAAACAAAACAAAAAATAAAAACAAAAACAACAGCCATAACCATTCATCCATGCCGTCCAGTCAGACAGTCATACACTGTCATTAAAGCGAACTAATCCAGTTTTATACGATTCTACAGTTTTTGTCAGTCACTCAGTCAGTTTGTTACTTATTTTTAATTTTTGAAAAAATTTTCAATGTTTTTATCTCGATGTTTTTTTCTACGACAACAACAATAACAAAAACATTAAGATTTTGTTGTCGTCTTGAAAAAACAAACCTTAGTGCAATTGTTTTTACTTTTTAATTATTTGTTGTTGTGTACATTTTCAAATAATATATTTTGTTGTTGTTATTGGTGTTTACAATTGTTGGTACAATATTTTTTTGATGGCCGTTTTTGTTGCTTTTTTAAAAAAAGATCTTGAAATTATGGTGTTTGTTTTGTTAAATAATTTTTGTTAAAGGTTTATTTTGTTAATTTTTATTTCAAAATTATAAATGTACATATGTATGAGTATTTTTAATTTTTATTTTCTATTATTATTATTTTTTTGTTTATGTTAAAATCAGTGTTGTTATTTTTATTTTATTATTGTTTATTATTTTAAATTTAACTTACTCGTGTTACATGTCACGTATTTTGCAAAATAAGTCGATAAGTAACCATCCCTCCTTTACGTTACTTACGCTGTGGTGTATGTTGCACGAGTACGTTACATCCGTTATTTTTTATACTTTTTTATAATTAAGTTGCAGTTTTGACTGCAAAATTATTCGCTATTTTTATATAAGTAGCCTTAGTATTAGTATTATTGACTAGACTATATACTACACTATAGACTAGACTATAGACTAGACTATAGACTAGACTATAGACTAGACTATAGACTAGACTATAGACTAGACTATAAACTAAACTATAGACTAGACTAGACTATAGACTAGACTATAGACTAGACTAGACTAGACTATAGACTAGACTATAGACTAGACTAGACTAGACTATAGACTAGACTATAGACTAGACTATAGACTAGACTATAGACTAGACTATAGACTAGACTATAGACTAGACTATAGACTAGACTATAGACTAGACTATAGACTAGACTATAGACTAGACTATAGACTAGACTACTATAGACTAGACTATAGACTAGACTATAGACTAGACTATAGACTAGACTATAGACTAGACTATAGACTAGACTATAGACTAGACTATAGACTAGACTATAGACTAGACTATAGACTAGACTATAGACTAGACTATAGACTAGACTATAGACTAGACTATAGACTAGACTATAGACTAGACTATAGACTAGACTATAGACTAGACTATAGACTAGACTATAGACTAGACTATAGACTAGACTATAGACTAGACTATAGACTAGACTATAGACTAGACTATAGACTAGACTATAGACTAGACTATAGACTAGACTATAGACTAGACTATAGACTAGACTATAGACTAGACTATAGACTAGACTATAGACTAGACTATAGACTAGACTATAGACTAGACTAAGACTAGACTATAGACTAGACTATAGACTAGACTAGACTAGACTAGACTATAGACTAGACTATAGACTAGACTATAGACTAGACTATAGACTAGACTATAGACTAGACTATAGACTAGACTATAGACTAGACTATAGACTAGACTAGACATAGACTAGACTAGACTATAGACTAGACTATAGACTAGACTAGACTATAGACTAGACTATACTAGACTAGACTATAGACTAGACTATAGACTAGACTATAGACTAGACTATAGACTAGACTATAGACTAGACTATAGACTAGACTATAGACTAGACTGTAGACTAGACTATAGACTAGACTATAGACTAGACTATAGACTAGACTATAGACTAGACTATAGACTAGACTATAGACTAGACTATAGACTAGACTATAGACTAGACTATAGACTAGACTATAGACTAGACTATAGACTAGACTATAGACTAGACTATAGACTAGACTATAGACTAGACTATAGACTAGACTATAGACTAGACTATAGACTAGACTATAGACTAGACTATAGACTAGACTATAGACTAGACTATAGACTAGACTATAGACTAGACTATAGACTAGACTATAGACTAGACTATAGACTAGACTATAGACTAGACTATAGACTAGACTAGACTACTAGATCAGACTATAGACTAGACTATAGACTAGACTATAGACTAGACTATAGACTAGACTATAGACTAGACTATAGACTAGACTATAGACTAGACTATAGACTAGACTGTAGACTAGACTATAGACTAGACTGTAGACTAGACTATAGACTAGACTATAGACTAGACTATAGATTAGACTATAGACTATAGACTAGACTATAGACTAGACTATAGACTAGACTATAGACTAGACTATAGATTAGACTATAGACTATAGACTAGACTATAGACTAGACTATAGACTATAGACTAGACTATAGACTAGACTATAGACTAGACAATAGACTAGACTATAGACTAGACTATAGACTAGACTATAGACTAGACTATAGACTAGACTATAGACTAGACTATAGACTAGACTATAGACTAGACTATAGACTAGACTATAGACTAGACTATAGACTAGACTATAGACTAGACTATAGACTAGACTATATACTAGAAGACTAGACTAGACTATAGACTAGACTATAGACTAGACTATAGACTAGACTATAGACTAGACTATAGACTAGACTATAGACTGGACTATAGACTAGATTATAGACTAGACTATAGACTAGACTGTAGACTAGACTATAGACTAGACTAAAGACTAGACTATAGACTAGAATATAGACTAGACTATAGACTAGACTATAGACTAGGACTATAGACCAGACTATATACTAGATTATAGACTAGACTATAGACTAGACTATAGACTAGACTGTAGACTAGACTGTAGACTAGACTATAGACTAGACTGTAGACCAGACTATAGACTAGACTATAGACTAAACTATAGACTAGACTATAGACTATGGACTATAGCCTATAGACTGTAGACTAGACTATAGACTGTATACTATAGAGTATAGACTATTGACTATAGACTATAGACTAGACTATACTATATTATAGACTAGACTATAGACTGGACTATAGACAATATTTTTAATGATTTACATCTCCTACAAATATTCTATACTATTAAAATCAGTTTAGACCCTAAATGTATGCTTTAATATATAATTGAAACAATTTCGACTAATAAAATCTCTGTTTTCAAACTATTTTCAGATTATCCAACATGGCGTCTACAATTTACTTAAAATTTAAGAACTCTAATAAATTACAAAAGCAACAACATACACAGCAGCAATCGTAACAACAACAACAGTAACAATAAGATGAAGTATTAAAAATCCAAAGACGCCCTCTTAAAAAGAAGAGCACAGTTGATGAATTAAAAAGCTAGGAAGCTTAAAGGAAAAAGTCAGCAAAAAGAAAGAAGAAGGCAACGAAAAAGCAACAGACAAAGTCTATAAAAATAAATGACGGCCTAGAAACGAAAACTACAAAAAATATACAAAAGTTATATTTAAGCAAAACTAAAGAAACTCCAAGGAAATCTAAGAGACAGACATTTAAATAGCTAAACAAGTGGCTTAAAGCAAAATATTTATTTAAAAATACATCTTATTTGCAAAAGAAAATAATATTAGAAAGTTGTTTAAAGAAAAACCTTTTTCACTTGTTCCTTAATTTGTAACAAAATTACAAAAAAAATCGTTTTTTAGTTTAAGCCTCATTAAAATTCCCAGCAAAAGTTAATTTTAAACTTAAGTTGAGCGAAAAAGAAAACACATCACATCACTGTTTGTGTGCCACAACAAACGTACGAGGAAAATTTGTATTTATGGATGCAGGAGGTCTTCCAGTGTACCAGAGCGCCAATCAGGCAGCCGCCCAGCAACAACAACAGCAGCAGCATCAACAACAACAACAACGTCAACATCAATTGAATATACAATTGCAACAACAACAGCACTTACAACATCATCAACAACAATTGCAACAACAGCAGAATCTAAATTTACACTTGCAACAGCAACAACAGTTACAAGCATCACAACAACAACACGTACATAATGTGCAACAGCAACAACAGATACAAGTGCAACAGCAGCACCAACAACAACAACAGCAACAACCACAAAGATCACCCTTCAACACAAATGCTGGTGCAGGAAACCCAAACGCGGGAGGCGGAATTAGCGGCGGCCTGGGCCCTGGCGGCAACGGAAATGGCAGCTCTGGCCAAACAAATCCAAACAACACGGGCCTATCACAAGCAGCCGCTGCAGCCCAACAACAGCAAGGCGGCCTCAATGCTGTACCCTCTCCCAATGGCGGTATTGGTTCGGGAGGCCTGCTCGGCAACGATATGGTGCCACCCAAACGTCAACAAATGTTTGAACGTCTGCGACGACGCATGGAAAACTATCGACGTCGACAAACCGATTGTGTGCCACGCTATGAACAAACTTTCAGCACTGTGTGCGAGCAGCAGAATCACGAGACCAGCGCTTTGCAAAAACGTTTTCTGGAGAGCAAAAATAAACGCACAGCCAAGAAGACGGAAAAGAAACCCACAGAAACGTCAACGACAATGTTGTCCTCGAACTTACAGAGCAGTGTACATGTGGTAAGCGCGATTTTTGATTTCAAATTACGAATAATTTCCAAAGTTCTAATACAGTTATGATTAAGTACTAGTTCTAGTTCAGTTCTAGATCAGTTCTAGTTCAGTTCTAGATCAGTTCTAGTTCAGTTCTAGTTCAGTTCTAGTTCAGTTCTAGTTCAGTTCTAGATCAGTTCTAGTTCAGTTCTAGTTCAGTTCTAGTTCAGTTCTAGTTCAGTTCTAGTTCAGTTCTAGATCAGTTCTAGATCAGTTCTAGTTCAGTTCTAGTTCAGTTCTAGTTCAGTTCTAGTTCAGTTCTAGTTCAGTTCTAGTTCAGTTCTAGTTCAGTTCTAGTTCAGTTCTAGTTCAGTTCTAGTTCAGTTCTAGTTCAGTTCTAGTTCAGTTCTAGTTCAGTTCTAGTTCAGTTCTAGTTCAGTTCTAGTTCAGTTCTAGTTCAGTTCTAGTTCAGTTCTAGTTCAGTTCTAGTTCAGTTCTAGTTCTAGTTCTAGTTCAGTTCTAGTTCAGTTCTAGTTCTAGTTCTAGTTCTAGTTCTAGTTCAGTTCTAGTTCAGTTCTAGTTCAGTTCTAGTTCAGTTCTAGTTCAGTTCTAGTTCAGTTCTAGTTCAGTTCTAGTTCAGTTCTAGTTCAGTTCTAGTTCAGTTCTAGTTCAGTTCTAGTTCAGTTCTAGTTCAGTTCTAGTTCAGTTCTAGTTCAGTTCTAGTTCAGTTCTAGTTCAGTTCTAGTTCAGTTCTAGTTCAGTTCTAGTTCAGTTCTAGTTCAGTTCTAGTTCAGTTCTAGTTCAGTTCTAGTTCAGTTCTAGTTCAGTTCTAGTTCAGTTCTAGTTCAGTTCTAGTTCAGTTCTAGTTCAGTTCTAGTTCAGTTCTAGTTCAGTTCTAGTTCAGTTCTAGTTCAGTTCTAGTTCAGTTCTAGTTCAGTTCTAGTTCAGTTCTAGTTCAGTTCTAGTTCAGTTCTAGTTCAGTTCTAGTTCAGTTCTAGTTTAGTTCTAGTTCAGTTCTAGTTCAGTTCTAGTTCAGTTCTAGTTCAGTTCTAGTTCAGTTCTAGTTCTGTTTTAGTTCAGTTCTAGTTCAGTTCTAGTTCAGTTCTAGTTCAGTTCTAGTTCAGTTCTAGTTCATTTCTAGTTCAGTTCTAGTTCAGTTCTAGTTCAGTTCTAGTTCTGTTCTAGTTCAGTTCTAGTTCTGTTCTAGTTCAGTTCTAGTTCAGTTCTAGTTCAGTTCTAGTTCAGTTCTAGTTCAGTTCTAGTTCAGTTCTAGTTAAGTTCTAGTTCAGTTCTAGTTCAGTTCTAGTTCAGTTCTAGTTCAGTTCTAGTTCAGTTCTAGTTCTGTTCTAGTTCTAGTACAAATATTTTAGACTGTAGTCAAGACTATAAATGAGGCTATTGAGCTCTCTACATTAATTATTTTTTTAAGTTTTAGTAGTTAATCTACAGTCAAGGCTGTAATGCAAAACTCTATTTAAATAATTTTTGTTGTTGTTATGTTTCATCATTACTGACGGAACTAAAAGATCTTAAAAATCACGTTTAGTTTTCTACATAAAAATAAATTAAACCTTGTTAAAAAAAAAACAACAAAAAACTTAAACAAATTAAAAAAATAAAAATTGAAAAAATAGATTTAAAAAATCTTTTTAAATCTAAGCTAAACTTAAGTCAACAATGGATGCAACCCAGAACACACATAGAATACTACAATCAAACAACTCTAGTAGTAAAGCGAAGCCAAAAGCATTCAGAAACTGAACAAATAAATTTGTCAGATACAAAATTTTTTTTCGCTTCGTATCTTCTCAACTTAAATAGGGAGGGGGAATATGAACAAAATCTACATTAAAAATCTATATTATATGTATTTATACGGTATAAATAATTTAAAAAAAAGGTGGTGTTAAAGATTACGTGCAAATTTAAAAATATAAAAATGTTTTAGTATCTTCAGATACATATGGATGTATGATGCAATTATATAACAGAACAAAATCATCGTAAAGTAGCAACAGCAACAGAATTGGTGGCAGCAGCAACAACTACAGCTATTTGTACTACATACAAGTGTACATGCTGTTGCAATTTTCAGTTTTCTGTAAAGAAAATGGAAAATTTATGTAGTTTAAATTTAAATTGTATTTTATGGCAAAATGCTTTAGGAGTTGCAAATTGAAATTTTAAATAGTTGGGGTTTTTTTCAATTAATATCAAAAATAAGTAGATTTATCAAGAAAATGTTTATGTATTTATTAAACCTGTAGAAAAGGCTATAATTATGACTTTAATCAGGATTATTGTGAATAAAGAACTAGAACAGAACTAGAACAGAACTAAAACAGAACTAGAACAGAACTAGAACAGAACTAGAACAGAACTAGAACAGAACTAGAACAGAACTAGAACAGAACTAGAACAGAACTAGAACAGAACTAGAACAGAACTAGAACAGAACTAGAACAGTACTAGAACAGAACTAGAACAGAACTAGAACAGAACTAGAACAGAACTAGAACAGAACTAGGAACAGAACTAGAACAGAACTAGAACAGAACTAGAACAGAACTAGAACAGAACTAGAACAGAACTAGAACAGAACTAGAACAGAACTAGAACAGAACTAGAACAGAACTAGAACAGAACTAGAACAGAACTAGAACAGAACTAGAACAGAACTAGAACAGAACTAGAACAGAACTAGAACAGAACTAGAACAGAACTAGAACAGAACTAGAACAGAACTAGAACAGAACTAGAACAGAACTAGAACAGAACTAGAACAGAACTAGAACAGAACTAGAACAGAACTAGAACAGAACTAGAACAGAACTAGAACAGAACTAGAACAGAACTAGAACAGAACTAGAATAGAACTAGAACAGAACTAGAACAGAACTAGAACAGAACTAGGAACAGAACTAGAACAGAACTAGAACAGAACTAGAACAGAACTAGAACAGAACTAGAACAGAACTAGAACAGAACTAGAACTAGAACAGAACTAGAACAGAACTAGAATAGAACTAGAACAGAACTAGAACAGAACTAGAACAGAACTAGAACAGAACTAGAACAGAACTAGAACAGAACTAGAACAGAACTAGAACAGAACTAGAACAGAACTAGAACAGAACTAGAACAGAACTAGAACAGAACTAGAACAGAACTAGAACAGAACTAGAACAGAACTAGAACAGAACTAGAACAGAACTAGAACAGAACTAGAATAGAACTAGGTGGTCTGCACTATAGTCTCAACTATAATCTTCCCCATAGTTTTGTCTATAGTTTCGCAGAAAAGACAATTTGTAAAATATTAGTTAACAATTTTATTTCCTACTCCATTTCGAAAGCACGAGTACTTTTTAGAAAATACGAAATTATAGATACGAGTATATATACTCCTCGTATGAATATCGTTTTAGCTCGTATTTTATATGTACAAGTAAATGTTTATGTCAGTGATGGAACATTAACTATTAGTTTGGTATCAAAAGAGTATTAAAAAAGTACTGTGTTTGTTAATTTTTTTAATTCACTAAAATATCAAATGTCATAAAAGTTCAGGTAAATTCCTTCAGAAATCAGGGAAGACAAAACTTCCTCTTTACCCCACATAAATACCCAAGTACTAAACACAAAATAATACTAAAAAGGTATGAATGCCTTAAACTTTCCAACCCTGTTTTATGTATAATTAAAATAAGACCAACGAGAGTAACAAAGTAATACAATGATGGAATAAAAATAAAATGTAGGAAAATAAAACAAAAATATATGTGACTCAATTGCAAAAAAATATATAAAAAATAAGATTGTTTTCAACACTCAGTTGGTATTTAAATGTCTTCTTTTTTTAAGGTATTTTTTAACATTATTATTTTTGTGATTGTTGTTGTATTTGTTATTGTTATTGGAATGTTAAGATTTATTATTTACTTGAATAATGACATATTTGTATGTAAGTGCAATAACTTTTGACAAAAAAATGATGAAATAATGTAAAAAAAAAATAAGGGGGTTTTAAGAGATATAATAATAATAAAATTAATAAGTGAAAGTTAAATAACAAATAACAAATTTGGGTATACAAATTGACACAAAACCTAAATACAGTTTTGGTTAGCAGTCAAAAGAGTTCAAAATTACAAAAGAACAGCTTCTTCGATCTTTCCCTGAACACCAAAATCGAAATAGCTGGTCGACGCAAATTCAGTTAGGAGTTAAGTTCTGTTCTAGTTCAGTTCTAGTTCAGTTCAGTTCAGATCAGTTCTCGTTCAGTTCTAGTTCAGTTCTAGTTCAGTTCTAGTTCAGTTCTAGTTCTAGTTCAGTTCTAGTTCAGTTCTAGTTCAGTTCTAGTTCAGTTCTAGTTCAGTTCTAGTTCAGTTCTAGTTCAGTTCTAGTTCAGTTCTAGTTCAGTCTAGTTCTAGTTCAGTTCTAGTTCAGTTCTAGTTCAGTTCTAGTTCAGTTCTAGTTCAGTTCTAGTTCAGTTCTAGTTCAGTTCTAGTTCAGTTCTAGTTCAGTTCTAGTTCAGTTCTAGTTCAGTTCTAGTTCAGTTCTAGTTCAGTTCTAGTTCAGTTCTAGTTCAGTTCTAGTTCAGTTCTAGTTCAGTTCTAGTTCAGTTCTAGTTCAGTTCTAGTTCAGTTCTAGTTCAGTTCTAGTTCAGTTCTAGTTCAGTTCTAGTTCAGTTCTAGTTCAGTTCTAGTTCAGTTCTAGTCAGTTCTAGTTCAGTTCTAGTTCAGTTCTAGTTCAGTTCTAGTTCAGTTCTAGTTCAGTTCTAGTTCAGTTCTAGTTCAGTTCTAGTTCAGTTCTAGTTCAGTTCTAGTTCAGTTCTAGTTCAGTTCTAGTTCAGTTCTAGTTCTGTTCTAGTTCTGTTCTAGTTCTGTTCTAGTTCTGTTCTAGTTCTGTTCTAGTCTTCTAGTTCTAGTTCAGTTCTAGTTCAGTTCTAGTTCAGTTCTAGTTCAGTTCTAGTTTAGTTCTAGTTCAGTTCTAGTTCAGTTCTAGTTCAGTTCTAGTTCAGTTCTAGTTCAGTTCTAGGTCAGTTCTAGTTCAGTTCTAGTTCAGTTCTAGTTCAGTTCTAGTTCAGTTCTAGTTCAGTTCTAGTTCAGTTCTAGTTCAGTTCTAGTTCAGTTCTAGTTCAGTTCTAGTTCAGTTCAAGTTCAGTTCTAGTTCAGTTCTAGTTCAGTTCTAGTTCAGTTCTAGTTCAGTTCTAGTTCAGTTCTAGTTCAGTTCTAGTTCTGTTTTAGTTCTGTTTTAGTTCTGTTCTAGTTCTGTTTTAGTCCTGTTCTAGTTCTGTTCTAGTTCTAGTTATGTTCTAGTTCTGTTCTAGTTCGGTTCTAGTTCGGTTCTAGTTCTGTTCTAGTTCTTTTCTAGTTTTGTTCTAGTCCTGTTCTAGTTCTTTTCTAGTTTTGTTCTAGTTCTGTCCTAGTTCTGTTCTAGTTCTGTTCTAGTTCTGTTCTAGTTCTGTTCTAGTTCTGTTCTAGTTCTGTTCTAGTTCTGTTCTAGTTCTGTTCTAGTTCTGTTCTAGTTCTGTTCTAGTTCTGTTCTAGTTCTGTTCTAGTTCTGTTCTAGTTCTGTTCTAGTTCTGTTCTAGTTCTGTTCTAGTTCTGTTCTAGTTCTGTTCTAGTTCTGTTCTAGTTCGGTTCTAGTTCTGTTTAAGTTTTGTTCTAATTCTGTCCTAGTTCTGTTTAAGTTTTGTTCTAGTTCTGTTCTAGTTATTTTGTATTTCTTGTCTAATGTTGTTGTCCAATTTCTAATTTCTTGTCTACACTGTAATGCAGACAATCGCCCATCCCATAACCCACCATTAACTCCCTACGTCTCTGCCTACAGTATAACTCCAATCTGACAAGTACGCCACAATATTTCCCTTATTATTTTTTATTTTTCTGTAAATATTTTTATTCCTATTTCAATATGAAATAGAGTCTCGTAAGTACTATATGTGTATTGTTGTGCATAATTGTTAGTAGGTGAGGCTCCAAGTTGCCCGCGTTATTTCAATATATATTTTTGTACATTTTTATTTTATTTTTGGTCTCTGTACTTCTCTACTCATTTTCCATTTAGTCTTTGGATTTTATTTTTCATACAGCTTGCGTTTTGTTATCTTGACTTTAGCTGCTTGGATGTGTATTCATAGATATTTTTGTAGAAAGAAGCTTGTATATAAATACGAGTATTTATGGAGAAAAATATTTATAAAAAAATAAAATTAAATAAAAATTCTCGTACGTTTGATTTAATATTATTTTCATTTTTATTTATTTCGCATTCAAGCGAGTAAATGCGCAATTTGTAACACTGTTTTTTAAAAGGTTTTATTTTTTTTATTTTTAAAGGCGTAAAGAAATTGATTTGAATATTTTTTATTTTAATTTTTTGTTTTTGTCTTGTTCGAGAAAATGTTGTGAAATATATGTAAATTTTGTATTTATTATGCATTAACAAAAATATTATTGAAAATATATTTTTGTAAATCAATAATTGGTTTCTTCCCCGATCGGTAAATATCGATAGAGGAGAAGTTAAGCTTTCAAAGTCAACGAACTTTTTTTTATGAAGTTTTAGGAATATGTATTTGAAACTTCGAAGGTTCAGAAGTTAAGGTTTCAAAACAACTTTTTAGTTTAGATCTAATTCAGTTCCAGTTCAGTTCTAGTTCAGTTCAAGTTCAGTTCTAGTTCAGTTCTAGTTCAGTTCTAGTTCAGTTCTAGTTCAGTTCTAGTTCAGTTCTAGTTCAGTTCTAGTTCAGTTCTAGTTCAGTTCTAGTTCAGTTCTAGTTCAGTTCTAGTTCAGTTCTAGTTCAGTTCTAGTTCAGTTCTAGTTCAGTTCTAGTTCAGTTCTAGTTCATTCTAGTTCAGTTCTAGTTCAGTTCTAGTTCAGTTCTAGTTCAGTTCTAGTCAGTTCTAGTTCAGTTCTAGTTCAGTTCTAGTTCAGTTCTAGTTCAGTTAGTCAGTTCTAGTTCAGTTCTAGTTCAGTTCTAGTTCAGTTCTAGTTCAGTTCTAGTTCAGTTCTAGTTCAGTTCTAGTTCAGTTCTAGTTCAGTTCTAGTTCAGTTCTAGTTCAGTTCTAGTTCAGTTCTAGTTCAGTTCTAGTTCAGTTCTAGTTCAGTTCTAGTTCAGTTCTAGTTCAGTTCTAGTTCAGTTCTAGTTCAGTTCTAGTTCAGTTCTAGTTCAGTTCTAGTTCAGTTCAAGTTCAGTTCTAGTTCAGTTCAGTTCTAGTTCAGTTCTAGTTCAGTTCTAGTTCAGTTCTAGTTCAGTTCTAGTTCAGTTCTAGTTCAGTTCTAGTTCAGTTCTAGTTCAGTTCTAGTTCAGTTCTAGTTCAGTTCTAGTTCAGTTCTAGTTCAGTTCTAGTTCAGTTCTAGTTCAGTTCTAGTCAGTTCTAGTTCAGTTCTAGTTCAGTTCTAGTTCAGTAGTCAGTTCTAGTTCAGTTCTAGTTCAGTTCTAGTTCAGTTCTAGTTCAGTTCCAGTTCAGTTCTAGTTCAGTTCTAGTTCAGTTATAGTTCAGCTCTAGTTCAGTTCTAGTTCAGTTCTAGTTCAGTTCTAGTTCAGTTCTAGTTCAGTTCTCAGTTCAGTTCTAGTTCAGTTCTAGTTCAGTTCTAGTTCAGTTCTAGTTCAGTTTCTAGTTCAGTTCTAGTTCAGTTCTAGTTCAGTTCTAGTTCAGTTCTAGTTCCGTTCTAGTTCAGTTCTAGTTCAGTTCTAGTTCAGTTCTAGTTCAGTTCTAGTTCTGTTCTAGTTCAGTTCTAGTTCAGTTCTAGTTCAGTTCTAGTTCAGGTCTAGTTCAGTTCTAGTTCAGTTCTAGTTCAGTTCTAGTTCAGTTCTAGTTCAGTTTCTAGTTCAGTTCTAGTTCAGTTCTAGTTCAATTCTAGTTCAGTTCTAGTTCAGTTCTATTGCTACTTCTAGTTCAGATCAAAATCGCTTTAGTAATCCAGTTAAGAAACAACTTTTGCTAATTAGCCGGATGTTAGTTTGACACCATTTATTTACCGTTGTTTCTGTTAAATTTCCCCCAATTAGTTCCGGTTTTAATTGATAATTTCTCAATTGTTTTCGTTTTTTATTTTCCTTGCTTATTTTTGAAACTTGAACGTCTAATAAACCCGGATTTTCTACATTAAACATTAATCATGTGAGTTTGAGTGATGAAAATGTTTTGTGATTGATTTGACATTAAAGCTAAAGAAAACTAAATTCTTTCAGCATTGTTAAAATGTTTAAAAAACAAGTGAATGCGAATAAGAGGAACAATTTTGTTAAAACATGAAAAAAACATTAAGGGTATTCACAGATTAAAAAAAAGTTTTCAGAATTAAAAATTTTATTGACCAAATTACCGATATTTGTTGATAAAAAGTAGCTAAAAGGTCCCTTGACCTGCGCGGTCAACTTAGGTGGTTTTAACAAAAATTTTGATAAGCTGCTAATGAAATGGAGCAGAATTTGAACTTTTTAACTTAAAAAATAGTTTGTTTTACAAGTGATTACATTTCCATGCTCAACAAAAAAGAATCACTTCTCGCTCTCTCTCTGTATCATAAGCCAGAGCCACATTTTAATACATGCAAACTCTGACAGAAGAACATTATTTCAAAAGCTCAACAGCAAATGCATCAACTGCCGTTTGCAGCAGCAACAAACAACATTTACCACAGCAATTGGCCAGTTGCAACATTAACTTCAAAATGATTCAATGTCAGCATTTTTTTTCCTTTGTGAACATCTCACCTACCCTCCCCTTCCATCAAGTCTTCCTAAGTCTTCTTTGGTATCTTTCTCTAGCTGCAAAATTTTTTTAATATAGTTTTTTATGATGAATTTGTGTGTTTCTTTATTTTTTTTTATTTTAGTTTTGTGTTGTTTTTCCATTATTTTCATTCATTAAAAGTGAAAAAAGCGAAATGGGAAAACAAATTTCCATTATAATAAATAAAATGGCAAAACAAAAAAATAAAATGAAAATAAAAATTGTATGGTGGTTTGCCATACACGCGTTGCTCATTTAAAACATGCTCGTCCTAAAAATTTGCACATAAACATACCGACATGTAAGTTGGTGGAGGGGAAAAGTCTTTTTCCAGAAGGCGAATTACTATATCAGCAACTTTAAGTTCCAGGTTCAGTTCTAGTTCTGTTCTAGTTCTGTTCTAGTTCTGTTCTAGTTCTGTTCTAGTTCTGTTCTAGTTCTGTTCTAGTTCTGTTCTAGTTCTGTTCTAGTTCTGTTCTAGTTCTGTTCTTGTTATGTTCTAGTTCTGTTCTAGTTCTGTTCTAGTTCTGTTCTAGTTCTGCTCTAGTTCTGTTCTAGTTCTGTTCTAGTTCTGTTCTAGTTCTGTTCTAGTTCTGTTCTAGTTCTGTTCTAGTTCTGTTCTAGTTCTGTTCTAGTTCTGTTGTAGTTCTGTTGTAGTTCTGTTGTAGTTCTGTTGTAGTTCTGTTCTAGTTCTGTTCTAGTCTAGTTCTGTTCTAGTTCTGTTCTAGTTCTGTTCTAGTTCTGTTCTAGTTCTGTTCTAGTTCTGTTCTAGTTCTGTTCTAGTTCTGTTCTAGTTCTGTTCTAGTTCTGTCTATTCTGTTCTAGTTCTGTTCTAGTTGTTCTAGTTCTGTTCTAGTTCTGTTCTAGTTATGTTCTAGTTCTGTTCTAGTTCTGTTCTAGTTCTGTTCTAGTTCTGTTCTAGTTCTGTTCTAGATTCTGTTCTAGTTCTGTTCTAGTTCTGTACTAGTTCTGTTCTAGTTCTGTTCTAGTTCTGTTCTAGGTCTGTTCTAGTTCTGTCTAGTTCTGTTCTAGTTCTGTTCTAGTTCTGTTTCTAGTTCTGTTCTAGTTCTGTTCTAGTTCTGTTCTAGTTCTTTCTAGTTCTGTTCTAGTTCTGTTCTGTTTCTGTTCTAGTTCTGTTTCTAGTTCTGTTCTAGTTCTGTTCTAGTTCGTTCGAGTTCTGTTCTAGTTCTGTTCTAGTTCTGTTCTAGTTCTGTTCTAGTTTCTGTTCTAGTTCTGTTCTAGTTCTGTTCTAGTTCTGTTCTAGTTCTGTTCTAGTTCTGTTCTAGTTCTGTTCTAGTTCTGTTCTAGTTCTGCTCTAGTTCTGTTCTAGTTCTGTTCTAGTTCTGTTCTAGTTCTGTTCTAGTTCTGTTCTAGTTCTGTTCTAGTTCAGTTCTAGTTCTGTTCTAGTTCAGTTCTGGTTCAGTTCAAGTTCAGTTCTAGTTCAGTTCTAGTTCAGTTCTACTTCAGTTTTAGTTCAGTTCTTGTTCAGTTCTAGTTCAGTTCTAGTTCAGTTCTAATTCAGTTCTAGTTCAGTTCTAGTTCAGTTCTAGTTCAGTTCTAGTTCAGTTCTAGTTCAGTTCTAGTTCAGTTCTAGTTCAGTTCTAGTTCAGTTCTAGTTCAGTTCAAGTTCAGTTCTAGTTCAGTTCTAGTTCAGTTCTAGTTCAGTTCTAGTTCAGTTCTAGTTCAGTTCTAGTTCAGTTCCAGTTCAGTTCTAGTTCAGTTCTAGTTCAGTTCTAGTTCAGTTCTAGTTCTAGTTCAGTTCTAGTTCAGTTCTAGTTCAGTTCTAGTTCTGTTCTAGTTCTGTTCTAGTTCTGTTCTAGTTCTGTTCTAGTTCTGTTCTAGTTCTGTTCTAGTTCAGTTCTAGTTCAGTTCTAGTTCTGTTCTGGTTCAGTTCAAGTTCAGTTCTAGTTCAGTTCTAGTTCAGTTCTAGTTCAGTTCTTGTTCAGTTCTAGTTCAGTTCTAGTTCAGTTCTAATTCAGTTCTAGTTCAGTTCTAGTTCAGTTCTAGTTCAGTTCTAGTTCAGTTCTAGTTCAGTTCTAGTTCAGTTCTAGTTCAGTTCTAGTTCAGTTCTAGTTCAGTTCTAGTTCAGTTCTAGTTCAGTTCTAGTTCAGTTCTAGTTCAGTTCTAGTTCAGTTCTAGTTCAGTTCTAGTTCAGTTCTAGTTCAGTTCTAGTTCAGTTCTAGTTCAGTTCTAGTTCAGTTCTAGTTCAGTTCTAGTTCAGTTCTAGTTCAGTTCTAGTTCAGTTCTAGTTCAGTTCTAGTTCAGTTCTAGTTCAGTTCTAGTTCAGTTCTAGTTCAGTTCTAGTTCAGTTCTAGTTCAGTTCTAGTTCAGTTCTAGTTCAGTTCTAGTTCAGTTCTAGTTCAGTTCTAGTTCAGTTCTAGTTCAGTTCTAGTTCAGTTCTAGTTCAGTTCTAGTTCAGTTCTAGTTCAGTTCTAGTTCAGTTCTAGTTCAGTTCTAGTTCAGTTCTAGTTCAGTTCTAGTTCAGTTCTAGTTCAGTTCTAGTTCAGTTCTAGTTCAGTTCTAGTTCAGTTCTAGTTCAGTTCTAGTTCAGTTCTAGTTCAGTTCTAGTTCAGTTCTAGTTCAGTTCTAGTTCAGTTCTAGTTCAGTTCTAGTTCAGTTCTAGTTCAGTTCTAGTTCAGTTCTAGTTCAGTTCTAGTTCAGTTCTAGTTCAGTTCTAGTTCAGTTCTTGTTCAGTTCTAGTTCAGTTCTAGTTGAGGTCTAGTGCAGTTCTAGTTCAGTTTTAGTTGAGGTCTAGTTCAGTTCTAGTTCAGTTCTAGTTCAGTTCTAGTTCAGTTCTAGTTCTGTTTTAGTTCAGTTCTAGTTCAGTTCTAGTTCAGTTCTAGTTCAGTTCTAGTTCAGTTCTAGTTCAGTTCTTGTTCAGTTCTAGTTCAGTTCTAAGTTCAGTTCTACGTTCAGTTCTAGTTCCGTTACAGTTCAGTTCTAGCTCTGCTCTAGTTTCATTTTAAACTGTAAAGATATTTCTTCTGAAAATATTTTGAATCATCGAATTAACTTTCTTCCCCCCACCAATTTGCTTATTTTCATTGTTATTTCTTTCTATATTTAATTTCACTTTAATTTCACTAATGATACTCACAAGTCATTGTTATACGGTACGTAGTACGGTTTACATTACTACTATCTGGTCGGGTTGGAGAAAGATGGATGTATAAATGTTTAGGCAGATGATAAAACCAAGGACGGACATACTAAGAGAGTAACCAACTGATTGTGTGGCAAAGTGAGCTTTGTTTTAGTATGTTGCATGTATAGATAGTTGAGCTAATACGTTTTGGCCATTTTGCTGCAGAGCTCATACTTACGGCTTGAAACATTGATCAATACATAGCTATAAGAGAAATGAACTCAAACCTCAAATCTTTCAAGTAAAATTTAAATTAAAATAATTGTAATTATTTTTTATTAAATGCGTGTGCTTTGGCATGTTGCTTGAAAAATGCTCATGTGCCAGCAAATACTAAAAGGAAATGGTAGATAAGAAAAAGGGTTAAGACCTGGTGTTTGATTATTTATGTAGTTAAACTATTCGGTTTCATTATTTATTTAATATTTCTCCATTTTTTAATAATTATTTAAACTAAATATAACATTTTAGTTAAAAGTTCATTCTTTCAAATGTCAAATTTTGCCATTCTTAGTTTGACAGCCTCCCTCATCTTAGTGATTTTGTCATAAAATTAAAATTGAGATTTTGTAATATATTTTACATTCTAATTCATTTATTGTTTATGTAGATATGAATTTCTGCATAAATTTTGTTTTAAATACAAATAAACTTAAAATTTGTATATTTTTTTACATATTTTGTAAATGACAACTGTCAAATGCATTAACTTAACTATGACATTTTATTTAGAAAAAAATAAAACTGAAACTTTAAATAAAATGAAATAGACCAATAGATTTTTAAATGCAGATAGAAAATTCATAAAAATTTAAATATTTAGATAAAAACAAGTAAGAAATTATAGTCGGGCGAGGCCGACCATATAATACCCTACATCTGTTACAAAAATAAAATGTGATTTAGTTTTCATAATAAAGCATTTATGTTGAATTGTACCTTGCCTTGAATTACACTTAAGCCATTTATTGTTGAACAAAATTGTTGACATTTAAGTCCAATTTTGAAGGGGGACTTGTATAGGGGCTATGGTCAAATGAGACCCTATAATTATAAAATTCATGAGAGTCATCAAGGCTAGTATAGAACTTGGTTTTGCAGCTTTTTGTCGAGATACGAGTATATTAAACATAATTATGAACTTAAAATCCCTATTCGTCGGGTTCAGTTGTATGGGGGCTAGGTGAAATAATGGGCCGATATTGACCATTTTCAATAGGCTTCGTCTCCGGTACCATAGAAAATCATCTGCCAAATTTCATTGAATTATCTTCAAAATTGCGACCTGTAGTTTGATAACAAAGTTTACAAGTCCTATTCTGTGGTACAGTTGTATGGGGGCTAGGTGAAATAATCGACCGATGTTAACCATTTTCAATAGGCTTTGTCTCCGATACCATAGAAGATCATGTGCCAAATTTCATTGAATTATCTTCAAAATTGCGACCTGTAGTTTGATTAAAATGTTTACAAGCCCTATTCAGGAGTTCATTTGTATGGGGGCTAGGTGAAATAATGGACCGATCTTAACCATTTTAATAGGTTTCGTCCCTGGGACAATAGAAGATCATGTGCCAAATTTCATTGAATTATCTTCAAAACTGAGACCTGTAGTTTGATTACAAGGTTTACATGGACGGACGGACAGATGGACGGACATAGCTAAATCGACTCAGAAAATGATTCTATAGGTGGGTATAGGACCAATATTATTGTGCGTTACAAACATCAGCACAAACCCAATATACCCTCCCCACTAAAGTGGTGTAGGGTATAATTAGGAAAACAAAAAGTAACTCTAACACATGTACAGTGGGACGGATTGTACAAAAAGTCAATTATTAAACGCATTTGGCCCGATTAGTCTTCAAATATTTCTGGACTATAGACTAAACTATCTATATACTATATAGTTTATAGTTAAGTCTATAGTCCAGACTATAGTTTAGTCTATAGTCCAGACTGTAGTTTAGTTTATAGTCCAGACTACAGTTTAGTCTATAGTCCAGACTGTACTTTAGTCAATAGTCCAGACTAAATTTTAGTCTATAGTCTAGATTATAGTTTATTCTATAGTCCATACTATAGTTTAGTCTATAGTCCAGACTATAGTTTATTATATAGTCCAGACAATAGTTACGTCTATAGTCCAGACTATCGTTTAGTCTATAGCCCAGACTATTGTTTAGTCTGGACAATATACTATAGACTAAACTATAGTCCAGACTAAACATGATTCTGTAGTCCAGACTTTTTTTTAGTCTATAGTCTATACTATAGATTAGTTTATAGTCAGACTATAGTTTAGTCTATAGTACATTCCATAGTATAGCCAACAGTCCAGACTATAGTTTAGTCTATAGTCTAGACTATAGTTTAGCCTGTAGTGCAGACTTTATTTTAGTCTATAGTCCAGACTAGAGTTTAGTATATAGTCCTGACTATAGTTTAGTCTATAGTCCTGACTATAGTTTAGTGTATAGTCCAGACAATAGTTTAGTCTATAGTCCAGACTATAGTTTAGTCTATTGTCCAGACTATAGTTTAGTCTATAGTCCAGACTATAGTTTAGTCTATAGTCCAGACTATAGTTTAGTCTATAGGCCAAACTATAGTTTAGTCTATAGTCCAGAATATAGTTTAGTCTATAATCCAGACTATAGTTTAGTCTATAGTCCAGACAATAGTTTAGTCTATAGTCCAGACTATAGTTTAGTCTATAGTCCAGACTATAGTTAGTCTATAGTCCAGACTATAGTTTAGTCTATAGTCCAGACTATAGTTTTGTCTATAGACCAGACTAGAGTTTAGTCTACAGTCCAGACTATAGTTTAGTGTATAGTCCAGACTAGAGTTTAGTCTACAGTCCAGACTATAGTTTAGTATATATCTCTTTCAACATCTGTGCTCCTCAATTTATGATGTATTGAAAATTTTTTTTTATTAAAAACTCTACTTTATTGACTTGGGAATTACATGTGATGCATTATTTTATATGCATCATTATATTGATTTTATATTTGAGTATTATTTTATGAAAACGACAAAAAAAAAAACTCAAATAAAACTTCAATTCAATTGACATTTAAAACTAACGAACATAAGCTTGTCATATGTGATAAGTTTAAAAATAAAATATACAGACAAGTTTAAATAAAAATTAACAAAATTATTTACTTAAATTAAAATTTAAACAACTATACTCTATAGAGAAAAACAAAGGTGGGTCAACAACAGCAACAACAAAAAAGAGTAAAAAAGGTTTTTAACTATTCTTAAACAAACATTTAACTAATAAAATACCAAATATAACAGCAAATTGCACGATGTGTCAACTGTCAGTCATTTTAAATAATGCATATAATGCCATAGCAATTTTTTTTAAAACAAATATGGTATAATTTTGAAAATATAAACTAACATTTGCACAAAAAAAAAAAAAAAAAACAGGGCAAGAAAATATTCCTCTAGGCATTAAATTAGTTCATAAAATAAAAACAATATTATAGTAATGATATTAAAGAAGGAAATATAGAGAAAACCAACAACAACTATTTACATTTAAACTAAATCGAAATGACTAAGGGAATGAGAGACTGACTGACATATGTCAGAGTGTTTATACCTCTTTACTTCAACACTTTTAAAAAACGCCAACAAAAAAAAAAAATCATACATAAAATAACAACTATGGACATTAAACAAAAAACTAGATTACAATTACAGCCGCTAGCGAAAAGCGTCAACAAAATTTGTAAACTTTAACCTCATGCGAAAAACACGTTACATTCAGAAAAATGGTAGAGATTTCCCATAGAAAGTACGAATCTTTAAACAAAATTTTTGCAAACTTATAGTAATCTGTGGTTGTGGTTGTAATTGTAATTATATCTTAACGAGTGCTAATGCCTTAAAAAATCACCTATGAATTACTAATATATATTGTAATTATATCTTAACGAGTGCTAATGCCTTAAAAAATCACCTATGAATTACTAATATATATGTATACAACAACAATAACTACAATAATTGTAGTTAACAGCAACTACAATTTGTTGATGTAGTAGGGGGAGCTGGAATACGAGTGCTAAACTATAAGTGTGACACGACAATGAAGTGAAAATTGGTAAAAAAAGCAAATATCTTCTTTACACTCTTCTCGGTGAATGATGATGACGTCCACAACGACAACAGCAACTACCTCAAGCAGGATCGACCGATTCAACGCAATTGCTAAACAAATACTTAATCATATTTTTTATACAGTCGATGAAAAAATATGATTAATTAATAGTCTAATAATGCAGACTAAAGTAGTCTACACTCCAGACTATTATATAGTCTATAGGTCAGACTACAATATAGTCTATAGGTCAAACTATGGTTTAGTCTACAGTCCAGACTATAGTTTAGTCTATAGTTCAGACTATAGGTTAGTCTATAGTCCTGACTATAGTTTAGTCTATAGTCCTGAATATAGTTTAGTCTATAGTCCTGATTATAGTTTAGTCTATAGGGCAGACTATAGTTTAGTGTATAGTCCAGACTATAGTTTAGTCTATAGTCCAGACTATAGTTTAATCTATAGTTCAGAGTATAGTTTAGTCTACAGTTCAGAGTATAGTTTAGTCTACAGTCCAGACTATAGTTTCGTCTATAATCCAGACTACAGTTTAGTCTATAGTATAGACTAAAGTTTAGTCCATAGTCCAGACTATTGTTTATTCTATAGTCCAGACTATTATATAGTCTTTAGGTCAGACTATTATATAGTCTATAGGTCAGACTATGGTTTAGTCTAAAGTCCAGACTACAGTTTAGTCTATAGTTCAGACTATAGTTTAGTCTATAGTGCAGACTATAGTTTAGTGTATAGTCCAGACTATAGTTTAGTCTATAGTCCTGACTATAGTTTAGTCTATAGTCCTGACTATAGTTTAGTCTATAGTCATGACTACAGTTGTGTCTATAGTCCAGACTATAGTTTAGTCTATAGTCCAGACTATAGTTTAGCCTATAGTATAGACTATAGTTTAGCCTATAGTCCAGACTATCGTTTAGTCTATAGTCCAGGCTATAGATTAGTCTATAGTCCAGACAATAGTTTAGTCTATAGTCTGGACTATAGTTTAGTCTATAGTCCAAACTATAGTTTAGTCTATAGTCCAAACTATAGTTTAGTCTATAGTCCAAACTATAGTCCAGGCTATAGTTAAGTCTTCAGTCCAGACTATAGTGCAGTCTTTAGTTCAGACTATAGTTTAGTCTATAGTTCAGACTATAGTTTAGTCTATAGTTCAGACTATAGTTTAGTCTACAGTCCAGACTATAGTTTAGTCTAGAGTCCAGATTATAATTTATTCTATAGTCTAGACTATAGTTTAGTCCATAGTCCAGACTATTGTTTATTCTATAGTCCAGACTATAGTTTAGTCTATAGTCCAGCTTATAGTTCAGTTTATAGTCCAGACTATAGTATAGTCTCTAGTCCAGACTATAGATTAGGCTATAGTCCAGATTGTAATATATTCTATAGGGCAGACTCTAGTTTAGTCTATAGTCCAGACTATAGTTTAGTGTGTAGTCCAGACTATAGTTTAGTCTATAGTTCAGACTATTGTTTAGTTTATAGTCAAGAATATTGTTTAGTCTATACTCCAGACTATAGTTTAGTCTACAGTCCAGACTATAGTTTAGTCTATACTCTAGACTATAGCTCAGTCTATAGTCCAGACTATAGTTTTGTCTATAGTCCAGACTATAGTTTAGTCTATTGTTCAGACTATTGTTTAGTTTATAGTCAAGAATATTGTTTAGTCTATACTCCAGACTATAGTTTAGTCTATAGTTGAGACTATAGTTTAGTTTATAATCCATGGTCTATGGTGAAGATTATAGTTTTGTCTATAGTCCAGACTATAGTTTAGTCTATAGTTCATACTATAGTTTAATCTATAGTTCAGGCTATAGATTATTCTAAAAACAGTTTATAGTAGTCCAGACTATAGTTTCATCTACAGTCCAGACTATAGTTTATTCTATAGTGCAGACTATAGTTTAGTCTTTAGTTCAGACTATAGTCCAAACTATAGTTTAGTTTAGTCTATAGTCCACACTTTAATCTATAATATATAGTACAGTTTAGTTTAAAGTCGTGACTATAGTTTCGTCTATAGTCCAGGCTATGACCTAGTCGAAAGTCCTATCTGTAGTGTAGCCTATAGTTCAGACTAAAGTTTAGTCTATTGTCCAGACTATACTTTAGTTCATAGTGCAGATTATATATAAGTATATAGTCCAGCCTATAGTTTGAACTATACTTAGTACAGCATATGGTTTGGTCTGTCATCCAACCTATAATGCAGCCTATAATCCAGCCTATATTCTTACCGAGCCTATAGACCAGCATATAGATCAGCCTGTAGTCTAGCCTATTGTTAAGCCTATATAGTGTCCAGCCTATATTCTAGCTTTTAGTCCAGCCTATAGTCATTATTATAATGCAATCTATATTCCAAAATCGTGGGACTTTTTCCATAACTCATTGTATATTCAAATACATACACATTTTTTAAATAAATAATAAAATGTTTATTTTGCTAATTTTTTTCTTCGTTTTAAATATAGGGGAATAACTGAATTGTTAAAAGAAAAACAATTACCAACAACAATAATAACAAACAACTATGTATATAGTTATTGTTGCTTATTAACCGGGAGGGGAACCGAAATAATTTTGATTGTTTGTTTTTTATATACACGCGATTTTCATAACGCATAATTTTTTTCCATTTTTTTCTTATATTCCGCTGTTTTCTTAATAATAAAGACATTTTTCGTAACGGAAAATTTGGTTATGTTTGACTCAAGGAGTATAGGATATATTCACAACAAAGATCAAAATTTTCTTATTGAAAAGCTTGTTTGGCATTAACTTGTTTTCGTGATTGTGGAAGGCTTAAGTGTGGAGGAACCTGGGTCCATTTTTAGCAACTACTACCGAGCACTGTTTTCCTCGCAGAAGAAAGGTGTCTAATTTTAGATTTACCAACTATAGTTGTCCAAGTAGTGACAATTTTCAAAGTGTACTATGCTACAGAAAGCTTGATATTATTGTTACAATTACAAATTTAAAAAATTGTTAGTTTTTACTCTTATTATTATTTGAATATTTTCTTTTAAATTGAAATAATTACAGTTAATAGTTACATAAATACTAATGGGGTGTAAAATCTATTTGAAAACATTTCCACTTCGTAATATTTTCTTTTACAGGGGAAACTATAGTAATATGCAAAAATCAATACTTGTTTTAATTAAATTTTCGTTAAAACTAATTGCTATATACCTTGGGGATACATTTCACAATATGTTTTATACTTAATTTGTGCAATTAAACGTAAATTATTAATAATCAAATTACGTTCAAATAAAATTTGTCCAGAAATGTGATTTTTAAAATTAAAACAAATTTAAACTAATTTGTTAAAATAAATTTTATTACAATTTCTAGCTTGATTATTTAAAAATTAAATTATTTTGCCTGTAGACAAATTAAAAAAGGCATTCGAAATTTCTAACCTCAAAATTAAACAAAAATCCCCCTTTAGGGCAATCAGGCATTAGTGTCATCATCAATAAACTAAATTAAATAGAAAATAATGATGGTATTATAATAAAATCAAGCAAATTTATGGCATTTAATTTAATATAAACGTTTTTAATGTTTTAAATAAACACAAATTTGTTTGTTTTTCCTCTCTATCTCTCACTGTCGGTCTGTCTGTCTGTCTGTCTGTCTTTCTGTAGTTTGGCTTTATCGAAAATAGTTTAATAAACTATTAAAGTTTATGTTGTTCAAATGAAATGAAACGAAAATTTGTGTTTTTATTAAAGCTTTAAGCTGTTTAATAAACCAACAACATTTAACCACAATGACACCAGCAGCGACTGCTAAACATGCTACAGAGTTGCAAGTTAAGGTGGCACAGAAGAGTTAAGTTATTAAAAACATCTTGAAACCTGACTTTAGACTAGACTATAGACTAGACTATAGACTAGACTATAGACTAGACTATAGACTAGACTATAGACTAGACTATAGACTAGACTATAGACTAGACTATAGACTAGACTATAGACTTAGACTATTGACTAGAGATAGACTAGACTATAGACTAGACTATAGACTAGACTATAGACTAGACTATAGACTAGACTATAGACTAGACTATAGACTAGACTATAGACTAGACTATAGACTAGACTATAGACTAGACTATAGACTAGACTATAGACTAGACTATAGACTAGACTATAGACTAGACTATAGACTAGACTATAGACTAGACTATAGACTAGACTATAGACTAGACTATAGACTAGACTATAGACTAGACTATAGACTAGACTATAGACTAGACTATAGACTAGACTATAGACTAGACTATAGACTAGACTATAGACTAGACTATAGACAAGACTATAGACTAGACTAGACTAGACTATAGACTAGACTATAGACTAGACTATAGACTAGACTATAGACTAGACTATAGACTAGACTATAGACTAGACTATAGACTAGACTATAGACTAGACTATAGACTAGACTATAGACTAGACTATAGACTAGACTATAGACTAGACTATAGACTAGACTATAGACTAGACTATAGACTAGACTATAGACTAGACTATAGACTAGACTATAGACTAGACTATATACTAGACTAGACTATAGACTAGACTATAGACTAGACTATAGACTAGACTATAGACTAGACTATAGACTAGACTATAGACTAGACTATATACTAGACTAGACTATAGACTAGACTATAGACTAGACTATAGACTAGACTATAGACTAGACTATAGACTAGACTATAGACTAGACTATAGACTAGACTATAGACTAGACTATAGACTAGACTATAGACTAGACTATAGACTAGACTATAGACTAGCTATAGACTAGACTATAGACTAGACTATAGACTAGACTATAGACTAGACTATAGACTAGACTATAGACTAGACTATAGACTAGACTATAGACTAGACTATAGACTAGACTATAGACTAGACTATAGACTAGACTATAGACTAGATATGTAGACTAGACTATAGACTAGACTATAGACTAGACTATAGACTAGACTATAGACTAGACTATAGACTAGACTATGGACTAGACTATAGACTAGACTATAGACTAGACTATAGACTAGACTATAGACTAGACTATAGACTAGACTATAGACTAGACTATAGACTAGACTGTAGACTAGACTATAGACTATACTATAGACTAGACTATAAACTAGACTATAGACTAGACTATAGACTAGACTATAGACTAGACTATAGACTAGACTATAGACTAGACTATAGACTAGACTATAAACTAGACTAAAGACTAGACTATAGACTAGACTAAAGACTAGACTAAGACTAGACTAAAGACTAGACTATAGACTAGACTATAGACTAGACTATAGACTAGACTATAGACTAGACTATAGATTATAGACTAGACTATAGACTAGACTAAAGACTAGACTAAAGACTAGACTATAGACTAGACTATAGACTAGACTAAAGACTAGACTATATACTAGACTATAGACTAGACTATAGACTAGACTATAGACTAGACTATAGACTAGGACCTATAGACTAGACATAGACTAGACTATAGACTAGACTATAGACTAGACTATAGACCTAGACTATAGACCTAGACTATAGACTAGAATATAGACCCTAGACTATAGGACTATGACCTATAGACTAGGACTATAGACTAGACTATAGACTAGACTATAGAAGACTATCGACTAGACTAAGACTAGACTATAGACTAGGACTATAGTAGACTAGACTAGACTATAGACTAGACTATAGACTAGACTATAGACTAGATAGACTAGACTATGACTAGACTATAGACTAGACTATAGACTAGACTATAGACTAGACTATAGACTAGACTATAGGACTAGACTAGACGGACTATAGGACTAGACTATAGACTAGACTATAGGACTAGACTATAGACGAGACTATAGACTAGACTATAGACTAGACTGTAGACTAGACTATAGACTATACTAGACTAGACTATAAACTAGACTATAGACTAGACTATAGACTAGACTATAGACTAGACTATAGACTAGACTATAGACTAGACTATAGACTAGACTATAGACTAGACTATAGACTAGACTATAGACTAGACTATAGACTAGACTAGACTATAGACTAGACTATAGACTAGACTAGACTAGACTATAGACTAGACTATAGACTAGACTATATACTAGACTATAGACTAGACTATAGACTAGACTATAGACTAGACTATAGACTAGACTATAGACTAGACTATAGACTAGACTATAGACTAGACTATAGACTAGACTATAGACTAGACTATAGACTAGACTATAGACTAGACTATAGACTAGACTATAGACTAGACTATAGACTAGACTATAGACTAGACTATAGACTAGACTAGACTAGACTATAGACTAGACTATAGACTAGACTATAGACTAGACTATAGACTAGACTATAGACTAGACTATAGACTAGACTATAGACTAGACTATAGACTAGACTATAGACTAGACTATAGACTAGACTATAGACTAGAACTATAGACTAGACTAGACTAGACTATAGACTAGACTATAGACTAGACTATAGACTAGACTATAGACTAGACTATAGACTAGACTATAGACTAGACTATAGACTAGACTATAGACTAGACTATAGACTAGACTATAGACTAGACTATAGACTAGACTATAGACTAGACTATAGACTAGACTATAGACTAGACTATAGACTAGACTATAGACTAGACTATAGACTAGACTATAGACTAGACTATAGACTAGACTATAGACTAGACTAGCTATAGACTAGACTATAGACTAGACTATAGACTAGACTATAGACTAGACTATAGACTAGACTATAGACTAGACTATAGACTAGACTATAGACTAGACTATAGACTAGACTATAGACTAGACTATAGACTAGACTATAGACTAGACTATAGACTAGACTATAGACTAGACTATAGACTAGACTATAGACTAGACTATAGACTAGACTATAGACTAGACTATAGACTAGACTATAGACTAGACTATAGACTAGACTATAGACTAGACTATAGACTAGACTATAGACTAGACTATAGACTAGACTATAGACTAGACTATAGACTAGACTATAGACTAGACTATAGACTAGACTATAGACTAGACTATAGACTAGAATAGAATAGACTATAGACTAGACTACTAGACCTAGACTACAGACTAGACTTCTAGACTAGACTAGACTAGACTAGACTATAGACTAGACTTATAGACTAGACTATAGACTAGACTATAGACTAGACCCTATAGACTAGATATAGACTAGACTATAGACTAGACTATAGACTAGACTATAGACTAGACTATAGACTAGACTATAGACTAGACTATAGACTAGACTATAGACTAGACTATAGACTAGACTATAGACTAGACTATCGACTAGCTATAGACTAGACTATAGACTAGACTATAGACTAGACTATAGACTAGACTATAGACTAGACTATAGACTATAGACTAGACTAGAAGACTATAGACTAGACTATAGACTAGACTATAGACTAGACTATAGACTAGACTATAGACTAGACTATAGACTAGACTATAGACTAGACTATAGACTAGACTAGACTAGACTGTAGACTAGACTGTAGACTAGACTGTAGACTAGACTGTAGACTAGACTATACTAGACTATAGACTAGACTGTAGACTAGACTGTAGACTAGACTGTAGACTAGACTATAGACTAGACTATAGACTAGACTATAGACTAGACTATAGACTAGACTATAGACTAGACATAGACTAGACTAGACTAGACTATAAACTAGACTATAAACTAGACTATAGACTAGACTATAGACTAGACTATAGACTAGACTATAGACTAGACTATAGACTAGACTATAGACTAGACTATAGACTAGACTATAGACTAGACTATAGACTAGACTATAGACTAGACTATAGACTAGACTATAGACTAGACTATAGACTAGACTATAGACTAGAATAGACTAGACTACTATACACTAGACTATAGACTAGACTATAGACTAGACTATAGACTAGACTATAGACTAGACTATAGACTAGACTATAGACTAGACTATAGACTAGACTATAGACTAGACTATAGACTAGACTATAGACTAGACTATAGACTAGACTATAGACTAGACTATAGACTAGACTATAGACTAGACTATACTAGACTATAGACTAGACTATAGACTAGACTATAGACTAGACTATAGACTAGACTATAGACTAGACTATGGACTAGATTTTAGACTAGACTATAGACTAGACTATAGACTAGACTATAGACTAGACTATAGACTAGACTATAGACTAGACTATAGACTAGACTATAGACTAGACTATAGACTAGACTATAGACTAGACTATAGACTAGACTATAGACTAGACTATAGACTAGACTATAGACTAGGCTATAGACTAGACTATAGTCTAGACTATAGACTAGACTATAGACTAGACTATAGACTAGACTATAGACTAGACTATAGACTAGACTATAGACTAGACTATAGACTAGACTATAGACTAGACTATAGACTAGACTATAGACTAGACTATAGACTAGACTATAGACTAGACTATAGACTAACTATAGACTAGACTATAGACTAGACTATAGACAGACTATAGACTAGACTATAGACTAGACTATAGACTAGACTATAGACTAGACTATAGACTAGACTATAGACTAGACTATAGACTAGACTATAGACTAGACTATAGACTAGACTATAGACAGACTATAGACTAGACTATAGACTAGACTATAGACTAGACTATAGACTAGACTATAGACTAGACTATAGACTAGACTATAGCTGACTATAGACTAGCCTACATTCTGAACTGTAGATTACACTAAAGTCTGAACCGTGAACTAGTCTGGATGAGAACTATAGTTTGGACTATAGACTAGACTTACCCCTCCTACTGTACATCATCAATGCCCACTTTTATAACTCCTTATTGTAATCACCATTATCAACGTCAACAATTCATGTTCAATAAACCCACCCAAATCCAAATAAGAAGAATAAAAAAACATCGAATCTATATGATTTTGCCACAAATTTTCCTTCTTTAGTTGCTTGTTACCACTTACAAATGGCTCGAAGCAATAATATTTTTTCGTTTTTTTTTTCGGGGTAACAATATTTCTAAAATTAATAATTTTGTAAAATGAAAGAAATGAAAAAATAAATGAAAAACGTGCCAACGAAAAATAGTTTGTAATAATCATAAAGTTTGCAAAATTATCAACTCTTCTTGGGCACAAAAAAAAAAATAGAGAAAAACTAAAAGAAATTTGAAAAGATGAAGAAAGTTGCATATCAGTTTTTTTTTAATTAGAAATAAATTTCCAAAAAGGAATGTTCATTAGTGCAAAATATTAAGTAAAGCCTGGGAAATTTGTTGTAGGGAGTTTAAAGCTGAATTATTTGATAGAAAATTTATTAAAAATTCTAACGTGAAATTAATTTCCAACAGATTTCTTGTTTTTATTGTCTTACAGCTTAAATTTTAAGTAAATAAATCCACCTGTAAACAATTTAATATAAAATTCATTAAACACGCTGTTAAAAATAAAGAAAAACAAACTATACAATCTAAAATTGCTCTCAAACACTTCTTCATCACAGTAAACCAAAAAAAAGAAAACCTTTGGAGCTGCAACACAGAAAAGATATAGACAAAATGACACCTCTTACTAAAGGCGGGGGGGTAAGAACACAAAATGTAAACACACTGTACCCAGCAAGAGAGATTAAAGCACAAGAAAAGTGTTGGGTAAAGATGGGAAGATTAGGGGTACAAATATGCAGGAATGGTAATCTGAAAACTAATGATCAGTGGGTGAGTTTGGTCACCTTGTTATTATAGTCTAGACTATAGAGTATAGTCTGGACTATAGAGTATAGTCTGGACTATAGAGTATAGTCTGGACTATAGAGTATAATCTGGACTATAGAATATAGTCTGGACTATAGAGTATAGTCTGGACTATAGAGTACAGTCTGGACTATAGAGTATAGTCTGGACTATAGAGTATAGTCTGGACTATAGAGTATAGTCTGGACTATAGAGTGTAGTCTGTACTATAGAGTATAGTCTGGACTATAGACTATAGTCTGGACTATAGAGTATAGTCTGGACTATAGAGTATATATATAGAGTGATCAGTGGGTGAGTTTGGTCACCTCGCTATTATAGTCTACACTATAGAGTATAGTCTGGACTATAGTGTATAATCTGAACTATATAGTATAGTCTGGACTATAGAGTATAGTCTGGACTATAGAGTATAGTCTGGACTATAGAGTGTAGTCTGGACTATAGACTATAGTCTGGACTATAGACTATAGTCTGGACTATAGACTATAGTCTGGACTATAGACTATAGTCTGGTCTATAGACTATAGTCTGGACTATCGACTATAGTCTGGACTATCGACTATAGTCTGGACTATAGATTATAGTATGGACTATATATTATAGTCTGGACTATAGATTATAGTCTGGACTATAGATTATAGTCTGGACTATAGATTATAGTCCGGACTATAGACTATAGTGTGAACTATAGACTATTATCTGGACTATAGACTATAGTCTGGACTATAGACTATAGTCTGGACTATAGACTATAGTCTGGACTATAGACTATAGTCTGGACTATAGACTATAGTCTGGACTATAGACTATAGTCTGGACTATAGTCTGGACTATAGACTATAGTCTGGACTATAGACTATAGTCTGGACTATAGACTATAGTCTGGACTATAGACTATAGTCTGGACTATAGACTATAGTCTGGACTATAGACTATAGTCTGGACTATGGACTATAGTCTGACTATGGACTATAGTCTGGACTATGGACTATAGTCTGGACTATAGACTATAGTCTGGACTATGGACTATAGTCTGGACTATAGACTATAGTCTGGACTATGGACTATAGTCTGGGCTATAGGCTATAGTTTGGACTATAGACTATAGTCTGGACTATAGACTATAGTCTGGACTATAGACTATAGTCTGGACTATAGACTATAGTCTGGACTATAGACTATAGTCTGGACTATAGACTATAGTCTGGACTATAGACTATTGTCTGGACTATAGACTATAGTCTGGACTATAGACTATTGTCTGGACTATAGACTATAGTCTGGACTATAGACTATTGTCTGGACTATAGACTATAGTCTGGACTATAGACTATAGTCTGGACTATAGACTATAGTCTGGACTATAGACTATAGTCTGGACTATAGACTATAGTCTGGACTTTAGACTATTGTCTGGACTATAGACTATAGTCTGGACTATAGACTATAGTCTGGACTATAGACTATAGTCTGGACTATAGACTATAGTCTGGACTATAGACTATAGTCTGGACTATAGACTATAGTCTGGACTATAGACTATAGTCTGGACTATAGACTATAGTCTGGACTATAGACTATAGTCTGGACTATAGACTATAGTCTGGACTATAGACTATAGTCTGGACTGTAGACTATAGTCTGAACTGTAGACTATAGTCTGGACTACAGACTATAGTCTGGACTATATACTAAGGTCTGTACTATAGAGTATAGTCTGGACTATAGACTATAGGCTGAACTTATAGACTAAACTGGACTATATACTATTATCTGGACTATAGACTTTATTCTGGCTTATAGTGTAAATTTTAAAGTATCATTTGCTGGCTTTGTTTTCCATCCCTGCTAAAAAAAATACCATAACAAGCTCAATATGTTCCCTAAACTAAACTCAAATACATTTAATAAATTGTGCTTGCTTGTTTCTTGTAGTCGTTGTTGTTGTTGTAGAAGAAGTCTAGAGGTACATAAAGTTACAGTGAAAGCTTTAATATAAAAAATATTAAATAATCTAAAAAATTCTAATTCCGAAGATATTTGGACATATTTAAAGAAACAAATCCGCATGTGGACCTAGCTAATTGTGTCGTTCGTTGGTGTCCTTTAACCAGAGCTTTTACTGTATGTATTTATAGCATTTATTGCAGCAGTATTAGTTGTCGTAGTAGTAGCACGGTAGTGGTTGTAGTAGTGATGGAAATAGAGTACAAGTATCTCAGGTTGTAAAACATCGAAATGAGTTTTATCGATTTTAAGCTTTTGCTGGTTTGGTTGTTTGTTTGTTCGTTTGTCTCTTTGACAGGATAGCGTAGAGGAGTAATAAGAGTTGGTGTGTCTGTGTGTGTGCGCGTTTGTCTGGTTATGTATTTTTCGTTTAGTAGGTCCACATATATGTATGTATGTTCTATGTATTTTTATATATATATATATATGGATATGTAAGTATGTTTATACATTAGTAATTGTATGTACCCTTAACCGTAACGTCAAAAATACGAGTGCAAAAGACAGGGGCTGTTACGTTTCTTGTTGTTGAGCTGTTGAAAAGAGGAGTTTTTTGTTGTTGTTGTTGATTTTTTCATTCATATTTGATTTTCTATTTCTTATTTTCAGATCAAAGTCAGAAAAAAAATTGTTTTATTTCGGTTTTTTTTTGGGTAAAGTTTATAACAAAATCAAGCTAATAGCTTCAGAAATATATTAAAATAAGATTTTTATATACAAACATATATAGAGTTACTATATACTAGCATTAAGGCGGTAGTTATTTGTTTTGAAAGTTGATTAATTAAAAAAAAATTTCATAATTTTCTTAAATTTATTTTCAGGACTAAATTATATTTAAGTTATATCTCAACAGTTTTTGTAATTTCTTTGTTGTTGATAAATTAGGTTTCAGCCTAATAGATGTACGTTCCCAAACCTAGTTACTCTTAATATATTTACATATATACTACTCTCAATATTTGTATGTCTGTATTTGTCTGTATATTATTCCAAATAGAAACACCCGCCAGTTCGTGGTGACTGTAAATATCTAGGATTACGGTACGGTTATCGACTTATCTATGTTGAAATCATTCGACTAGCATAAGGACTTATCGATTGTTTAGTCTATTGACTAGTATACTGACAATTATATTGCCAAATCTATTGATTAGTTTAGGTCGTATACGCACTAGGACTAGTATACGCACTGCCCTCTAGACTAGACTATGAACTATTCTATAGACTAGACTATGGACTATTCTACAGACTAGTTTATGGACTATTCTACAGACTAGTCTATGGACTATTCTATAGACTAGTCTATGGACTAATCAATAGACTAGTCTATGGACTATTCTATAGACTAGTCTATGGAATATACTATGGACTACTGTATGGACTAGTCATTCTATAGACTAGTCTATGGACTATTCTATAGACTAGTCTATGGACTATTCTATAGACTAGTCTATGGTCTATTCTATAGACTAGCCTATTGACTATTCTATAGACTAGCCTATTGACTATTCTATAGACTAGCCTATTGACTATTCTATAGACTAGTCTATGGACTATTCTATAGTCTAGTCTATGGACTATTCTATAGACTAGTCTATGGACTATTCTATAGACTATGCTATGGACTATTCTATAGACTAGTCTATGGAATATTCTATAGACTAGTCTATGGACTATTCTATAGACTAGTCTATGGACTATTCTATAGACTAGTCTATGGAATATACTATGGACTACTGTATGGACTAGTCATTCTATAGACTAGTCTATGGACTATTCTATAGACTAGTCTATGGTCTATTCTATAGACTAGCCTATGACTATTCTATAGACTAGCCATTGACTATTCTATAGACTAGCCTATTGACTATTCTATAGACTAGTCTATGGACTATTCTATAGTCTAGTCTATGGACTATTCTATAGACTAGTCTATGGACTATTCTATAGACTATGCTATGGACTATTCTATAGACTAGTCTATGACTAGTCTATGGACTATTACATAGTCTATGACTATTCTATAGACTAGTCTAGGCTATTCTATAGACTAGTCTATGGACTATTCTATAGGACTAGTCTATGGACTATTCTATAGACTAGTCTATGGACTATTCTATAGACTAGTCTATGGACTATTCTATAGACTAGTCTATGGACTATTCTATAGACTAGTCTATGGACTATTCTATAGACTAGTCTATGGACTATTCTATAGACTAGTCTATGGACTATTCTATAGACTAGTCTATGGACTATTCTATAGACTAGTCTATGGACTATTCTATAGACTAGTCTATGGACTATTCTATAGACTAGTCTATGGACTATTCTATATACTAGTCTATGGACTATTCTATAGACTAGTCTATGGACTATTCTATAGACTAGTCTATGGACTATTCTATAGACTAGTCTATGGACTATTCTATAGACTAGTCTATGGACTATTCTATAGACTAGTCTATGGACTATTCTATAGACTAGTCTATGGACTATTCTATAGACTAGTCTATGGACTATTCTATAGACTAGTCTATGGACTATTCTATAGACTAGTCTATGGACTATTCTATAGACTAGTCTATGGACTATTTTATAGACTAGTCTATGGACTATTCTATAGACTAGTCTATGGACTATTCTATAGACTAGTCTATGGACTATTCTAGAGACTAGTCTATGGACTATTCTATAGACTAGTCTATGGACTATTTTATAGACTAGTCTATGGACTATTCTATAGACTAGTCTATGGACTATTCTATAGACTAGTCTATGGACTATTCTATAGACTAGTCTATGGACTATTCTATAGACTAGTCTATGGACTATTCTATAGACTAGTCTATGGACTATTCTATAGACTATTCTATGGACTATTCTATAGACTAGTCTATGGACTATTCTATAGACTAGTCTATGGACTATTCTATAGACTAGTCCATGGACTATTCTATAGACTAGTCTATGGACTATTCTATAGACTAGTCTATGGACTATTCTATAGACTAGTCTATGGACTACTCTATAGACTAGTCTATGGACTACTCTATAGACTAGTCTATGGACTACTCTATAGACTAGTCTATGGACTATTCTATAGACTAGTCTATGGACTATTCTATAGACTAGTCTATGGACTATTCTATAGACTAGTCTATGGACTATTCTATAGACTAGTCATAGACTATTCTAAAGACTAGTCTATGGACTATTCTATAGACTAGTCTATGGACTATTCTATAAACTAGTCTATGAGCTATTCTATAGACTAGTCTATGGATTATTCTATAGACTAATCTATAGACTAGTCTATGGACTAAACTATAGACTAGTCTATGGACTAATCTATAGACTAGTCTATGGATTATTCTATAGACTAGTCTATGGACTATTCTATAGACTAGTCTATGGACTATTCTATAGACTAGTCTATGGACTATTCTATAGATTAGTCTATGGACTATTCTATAGACTAGTATATGGACTATTCTATAGACTATTCTATAGACTAGTCTATGGACTATTCTATAGACTAGTCTATGGACTATTCTATAGACTATTCTATGGACTATTCTATAGACTAGTCTATGAACTATTCTATAGACTAGTCTATGGACAATTCTATAGACTAGTCTATGGACTATTCTATAGACTAGTCTGTGGACTATTCTATAGACTAGTCTATGGACTATTCTGTAG